>NC_059197.1:29819471-29826971 GCF_020615455.1 Coregonus clupeaformis | reverse complement strand
TGACTATATGGAAGAGAAGAAGGACTTCACTTATGATGAAGTCAAATTCAAAGACCTCCCTCAGTTCGCTGATTACTTGCACGAGAAGGGACAGAAGTACATCCTCATATTGGTAAGAAACTCACCTCGATGTGTTTGACTATGTTCTTCCTCACTGAGTGTGCTTTATAAAAACAATAGAGGTAGCTGATGAGTCATGGTCTAGATGGTGGGATGCTAGCCATAGTGGAACGTGCAAGGACATGCAGGTATTTATTATGGCATTAAGGGTTAAGGGCTGGTGTGGATAAGGTATTTATTATGGCATTAAGGGTTAAGGACTGGTGTAGATAAGGTATTTATTTTGGCAAACTCCAAAGTCCTCTTGATTCGATAAATTGAACGAAGTGCTGCGCATAGCCTATATATGAATGGCCTACATGTATCGACTTTCACAGTGAATGATTTTGTTTATACGTTTTGTGCGAATATATTGAACATCGCCAAATGTGTCATTCTAAAAATGTTGCGCCTCTGGAATAACGGACATTCTGGGTAATACATGCATTACCAAGGTCCTGTAGTAATACTAGTCCCGTGCAAATAGGGCTATAGCCTTAGTAATAACTCCTGCAGAATTAATCATTTCTTGTAGTAAAATTATACACCAAATGTAGGCAAATTTTTGACTTGGGAGCAGGAGTGGAGAAATATGATTTATTTATTTCTGCATCTTGAGAGAATGCAATGTTCAGTTAGATACCATCTGTAGAGGTGCTGTCTTCATCATAAAAGCATCATAAAAGCTGATAGTATTTCAACCACATACAATATGCATCAAAGTCGAACTGAAATCTTATCAGAAACACATTGGGTCGTTTTCACAGCTTTCATTTTCCTTACAACCGGTGAAACTGACATCTTTTGGACATTTTGCTGAAAATCTTTCCTGTTCTATTTTTTTATATATTTTTTTGCTTTATTGTATTTTCTCCCCAGTCCCTAAACTAGATGGAAGCACTCATTCTATAGAGTTATGACATTATTCTGGTGATCAAGGGTTTATTTAGTCGTCCAGGGTAACATATAATGACAGAAGAGAAGCTGCATGTACAGTGGGGGAAAAAAGTATTTAGTCAGCCACCAATTGTGCAAGTTCTCCCACTTAAAAAGATGAGAGAGGCCTGTAATTTTCATCATAAGTACACGTCAACTATGACAGACAAATTGAGAAGAAAAAAATCCAGAAAATCACATTGTAGGATTTTTTATGAATTTATTTGCAAATTATGGTGGAAAATAAGTATTTGGTCACCTACAAACAAGCAAGATTTCTGGCTCTCACAGACCTGTAACTTCTTCTTTAAGAGGCTCCCCTGTCCTCCACTCGTTACCTGTATTAATGGCACCTGTTTGAACTTGTTATCAGTATAAAAGACACCTGTCCACAACCTCAAACAGTCACACTCCAAACTCCACTTTGGCCAAGACCAAAGAGCTGTCAAAGGACACCAGAAACAAAATTGTAGACCTGCACCAGGCTGGGAAGACTGAATCTGCAATAGGTAAACAGCTTGGTTTGATGAAATCAACTGTAGGAGCAATTATTAGGAAATGGAAGACATACAAGACCACTGATAATCTCCCTCGATCTGGGGCTCCACGCAAGATCTCACCCCGTGGGGTCAAAATGATCACAAGAACGGTGAGCAAAAATCCCAGAACCACACGGGGGGACCTAGTGAATGACCTGCAGAGAGCTGGGACCAAAGTAACAAAGCCTACCATCAGTAACACACTACGCCGCCAGGGACTCCAATCCTGCAGTGCCAGACGTGTCCCCCTGCTTAAGCCAGTACATGTCCAGGCCCGTCTAAAGTTTGCTAGAGTGCATTTGGATGATCCAGAAGAGGATTGGGAGAATGTCATATGGTCAGATGAAACCAAAATAGAACTTTTTGGTAAAAACTCAACTCGTCGTGTTTGGAGGACAAAGAATGCTGAGTTGCATCCAAAGAACACCATACCTACTGTGAAGCATGGGGATGAAAACATCATGCTTTGGGGCTGTTTTTCTGCAAAGGGACCAGGACCACTGATCCGTGTAAAGGAAATAATTAATGGGGCCATGTATCGTGAGATTTTGAGTGAAAACCTCCTTCCATCAGCAAGGGCATTGAAGATGAAACGTGGCTGGGTCTTTCAGCATGACAATGATCCCAAACACACCGCCCGGGCAACGAAGGAGTGGCTTCGTAAGAAGCATTTCAAGGTCCTGGAGTGGCCTAGCCAGTCTCCAGATCTCAGCCCCATAGAAAATCTTTGGAGGGAGTTGAAAGTCTGTGTTGCCCAGCGACAGCCCCAAAACATCACTGCTCTAGAGGAGATCTGCATGGAGGAATGGGCCAAAATACCAGCAACAGTGTGTGAAAACCTTGTGAAGACTTACAGAAAACGTTTGACCTGTGTCATTGCCAACAAAGGGTATATAACAAAGTATTGAGAAACTTTTGTTATTGACCAAATACTTATTTTCCACCATAATTTGCAAATAAATTCATTAAAAATCCTACAATGTGATTTTCTGGAAAAAAAATTCTCATTTTGTCTGTCATAGTTGACGTGTACCTATGATGAAAATTACAGGCCTCTCTCATCTTTTTAAGTGGGAGAACTTGCACAATTGGTGGCTGACTAAATACTTTTTTTCCCCACTGTATCTAATTATAGACAAGTTGACTAACAAATAGCCTACCAAAATGTTGGGCCATAGATTTTCACTTTATCACATATAGTCGGGTGGTTGCGGATGGGTTATTAGCAATTGCGGGCGGGTGCGGGTGAACAAACAGCTGACCCAGGCACCACTAGCGTGCGTGCAAAGGAGAGCGCTGGTAATAGTTTGGTTGGAATGAGCGTATCCATTGTGGCCGCAGTGACGTGGTAGTTAAATTCTGAGAAGAGTTTGTCTAATTCTCAGAATATTATTTATCGTCATGTTTTCCCTTCCTCATATGTGGTCATTCTAAGACATTAATGTAGACAGTGGTTGTGTGGCAACATGGTAATGTAAGAGAGAAAGGTGTGGATAACACACTTACCTGAAGCCAGCTGTTTATATATGAGGATGGTACGTTCCACAAGCGCAGGCTTCTTGGCACAGAGGTTATTTAAAGGCCCAGTACAGTCAAAATTCTGTTTTTCCTGTGTGTTATATCAGATTGTACAATAGCTGATGAAACCAACCAACAGTGTTATTTCCTGATGGTTGCTGGTTGAAAATACAATCTACACAGGACCATCTAATCAGCAGGTTTGCATGGGCGGGAGTTTCGGCTTTCCATGGTGACATCACCATGCGGTAAATTGTTTAACAGACCAATAACAAAGAGAGTTCCAAACCTCTTTGCCAATAACAGCTAGTTTTCAGTTCTCCCCTCCCCACTCAAACCACTCCCAGACAGTCCTAGCAAACGTATTGCTTGAGAAATAGTTTTCTGCTATAAAAAATGAAATGATTGTCTATTTTAACGGAAATCTATTACAGTAAGGTACTTAATTGTTACCCAGAAATTATTTGATATTGATATAAAAACGGCTGCATTGGGCATTTAAGTCAGTTGCCTTAAACTCTTCGGGTTGATAGTTAAGTTAAATGCAAAGTGAAAAGTTGTGTTTGGTCTCGGGCATATGAAGGGGAAAGGAAAGGGGGAAATTAAGTCATCCATGAGTACTCCTGTACCAAGGCCAATTGGAAATCGTCTTCCTTCCTGTACCTAGGCCTATTGGAAATCGTCTTCCTTCCTGTACCTAGGCCTATTGGAAATCGTCTTCCTCCCTGTACCTAGGCCTATTGGAAATCATCTTCCTTCCTGTACCTAGGCCTATTGGAAATCATCTTCCTTCCTCTACCTAGGCCTGAGACACGGTAGCCTACCCTATGACAAAATACGATGCACGCGCCATCCAATCATTTCTCACACATCAAAGCTCATTCCCAATATAATAGCCTTTTGTGAGTAGGCCTATTTTCAAATGTTTTTGTTGAGTTTAGTGCAGTTTTGCCAAAGAAAATGCTGTCAGAATGTTTCCACTGATTGGCTCGGGGATTCAAACATGCAACCTTCCGGTATAAAGAACATAATGTAAAAGGCTGTATCATTGCTCCTCAGGACCCGGCTGTGGCCATCAGTAAGAGGATCAACGGGCCGTATGAGGCCTATGACCAAGGAACACTGAAGAAAGTCTGGGTCACTGAGGCTGATGGAGAGACTCCTCTGCTGGGAGAGGTAGGTGGGAAGGGAAAACCTTGTCAGTTGCACAACTGAATACATCCAACAGAAATGTGTCTTTCACATTTAACCCAAACTCTTTGAATCACCTTGCTGGTGGTGGAGGTGGTGGAGGTAGTGGTGGAGGTGGTGGAGGTGGTGGTGGAGGTGGTGGTGGAGGTGGTGGAGGTGGTGGTGGAGGTGGTGGTGTAGTGGAGGTGGAGGTGGTGGTGGTGGTGGAGGTGGTGGAGGTGGTGGTGGGGTGGAGGTGGAGGTGGAGGTGGAGGTGGTGGTGGTGGTGGGGTGGAGGTGGTGGTGGTGGTGGAGGTGGTGGTGGAGGTGGAGGTGGAGGTGGTGGAGGTGGTGGTGGTGGTGGTGGTGGTGGTGGTGGTGGTGGAGGTGGTGGATATGGTGTGCGCTTGTGTGATTGAGTGTGTGAGAGAGAGAGGTAGGCTAGTGTTGTTTGTGTTATGTGTGCAGAGAGAGAGAGAGAGAGAGTTTACAAATGTCTATGGAGCATATGATATCTCATGGGTTAAGTCGTGTTTTTTACCCACACAATTAAGCCTGGCCAAGTGCTAATAACTTTTTTATGGTTTTATATCAGGTCAAACATATGCATTGATTCTACGTTAGTGTTCAATCTCAAACTGTTCTGCATCACAGGCAATATGCTCTGAGAATTAGTACAGACTGTGTTTACTTACACCAAGTGTGTGTGTGTGTGTGTGTGTACTCGTTTTTGTGACATATAAAGACAATTTTATGAAATCTCACCTTCAATGTCAGGACGCTCTGAGATATGAGGACATTTTTGGAGTCCTCATTTTTCCGAGCTCACTACAGTGTTCTAGACGACCATAGAATGCCCCTAAACCAAAAATCTGAAAAGTCTTTAAATGTCACAATCTTATGATTTGAAGTGTGTGAGTGTGTTTATGCTTTTTGCTCACCTATGAATACGCCAACTAGTGGTCAGTTGTGGAACATTAACACACTTTAAACACACTTTAGTCACGTGACACACTTTAGTCACGTGACACATATCGTGTGATATTGTTTGACGCACACTTTCAAACTATCCAAGATAGATTTACTTGAATACACATAATACATGTCATCAACTATAACTATAATTAATACGTAATTTAGCATCAATTAGCTGAAAGGAATGAAAAGGACTTTTGCCACATGGAAAATTCAGAACTGGAAGAAGTGCAAGAGAAATGAAGGTAATACATTTATTTTTCTTCATTTACAACGAAAGAGATAGTTATTATCTAAGCTGTTGTTACATTTAAGTGTTCTTGACCACAAATGTTACTTAGCACTATCATGTTTCTCCATTTAACGCAAAAGTGATGATATTGGTTGTTCAATTCAGATAATGTTATTTGTAGAGTTTACTCCCGAGTGCACTAGAGATATATAATAATATAATATGCCATTTAGCAAACGCTTTTATCCAAAGCGACTTACAGTCACGTGCGCATACATTTTTACGTGGGATCAAACCCACTGCCCTGGTGTTACAAGCGCCATATTCTACCAATTGAGCTAAAGAGGGCCACGTGATCCTGGTTCGAGTCCAGCGCTCTGTCCCAGCCAGCCGCGACCGGGAGACCCATGGGAGGCGCACAATTGAGTCAGCGTCGTCCAAGGTAGGGGAGGGTTTGGCCGGCAGGGATGTGGGTTCGTTTCCCACGGGGGGCCAGTATGGAAAAAAGCATGTACGCATTCACCAACTGTAAGTCGCTCTGGATAAGAGCGTCTGCTAAATGACTAAAATGTTTAAATTTTTCTTCATTTATAACTAAAGAGATAGTTATTGTCTAAGCTGTTGTTACATTTAAGTGTTCTTGACCACAAATGTTACTTAGCACTATCATGTTTTTCCATTTAACGCCAAAGTGATGATATTGGTTGTTCAGTTCAGATAATGTTATTTGTAGAGTTTACCCCCGAGTGGCGCAGTGGTTGCTAGCTGTGCCAATAGAGATATATAATAATATAATATGCCATTTAGCAGAGGCTTTTATCCAAAGCGACTTACAGTCACGTGCGCATACATTTTTACGTGGGATCGAACCCACTGCCCTGGTGTTACAAGCGCCATGCTCTACCAATTGAGCTAAAGAGGGCCACGTGATCCTGGTTCGAGTCCAGCGCTCTGTCCCAGCCAGCCGCGACCGGGAGACCCATGGGAGGCGCACAATTGAGTCAGCGTCGTCCAAGGTAGGGGAGGGTTTGGCCGGCAGGGATGTGGGTTCGTTTCCCACGGGGGGCCAGTATGGAAAAAAGCATGTATGCATTCACCAACTGTAAGTCGCTCTGGATAAGAGCGTCTGCTAAATGACTAAAATGTTTACATTTTTCTTCATTTATAACTAAAGAGATAGTTATTGTCTAAGCTGTTGTTACATTTAAGTGTTCTTGACCACAAATGTTACTTAGCACTATCATGTTTTTCCATTTAACGCCAAAGTGATGATATTGGTTGTTCAGTTCAGATAATGTTATTTGTAGAGTTTACTCACGAGTGGCACAGTGGTTGCTAGCTGTGCCACTAGAGATATATAATAATATAATATGCCATTTAGCAGAGGCTTTTATCCAAAGCGACTTACAGTCACGTGCGCATACATTTTTACGTGGGATCGAACCCACTGCCCTGGTGTTACAAGCGCCATGCTCTACCAATTGAGCTAAAGAGGGCCACGTGATCCTGGTTCGAGTCCAGCGCTCTGTCCCAGCCAGCTGCGACCGGGAGACCCATGGGAGGCGCACAATTGAGTCAGCGTCGTCCAAGGTAGGGGAGGGTTTGGCCGGCAGGGATGTGGGTTCGTTTCCCACGGGGGGCCAGTATGGAAAAAAGCATGTATGCATTCACCAACTGTAAGTCGCTCTGGATAAGAGCGTCTGCTAAATGACTAAAATGTTTACAGTACTATGCTTTTATAACAGTATTTATCTTTGAAGGTGTTAAGATTGCTTACTGTGCTTACTGTGAAAAGATTGCTATTGTGATTGCAGTTGCATAAGGTTTGCACTGATTGGTTAGCCTAATAAGCTAACCAGATACTGCATTAGTAAGAACATGAGTACAATATAACTAAAGGTCCTCTGTAGCTCAATTGGTAGAGCTTGTAACGCCAGGGTAGTGGGTTCGATCCCCGGGACCACCCATACGTAAAAATGTATGCACACATGACTGTAAATCGCTTTGGATAAAAGTGTCTGCTAAATGGCA
>NC_059197.1:29751706-29819371 GCF_020615455.1 Coregonus clupeaformis | reverse complement strand
TATGTGGGTTTTGATTGCCATATCAAACTGTCTTCTTTGTCAGCCATCAGGCCACTATAAGATTACCTGTGTTGAGTTTAAGCTTCCTAACAGCCGGAGGTGGTAAGATTGATCCTAAACATAGTTTAGATTGACCTAGCCTGCAGATTGCGAAAACACTACATTCAACCCTCTATAAAAAGGTTAACATGGGTATATTACGGGAACATTGTGATATGGTGATAGCTCTGGGTTTAGGAACTTCATGAATTTTCACCTGGAGGCCTTTAATAAGGCAGTAGTTTGGGGAAAAGCCAAATATAGGCTAAAATTTACTATAACTCCAGTGGATACATTGAGATCCATGCTACAGGCCCCGTCGAGTGGCTCCATCCTCAGGCACTTTAACTTTGTGTCTATGGTTTCCACCTTTGCCTAGATTTCCCAACCTTTGAGGCCCAAATCGATGGACATCTCGGCCTCCCGGGAGTGCAACAAAACAAACCCCAGCTCCCCACGACATTACCTTCTCCACATACGGAATTGGACAGGGGTGTCCGATGGAGGTTTTATCCCTGTACCTATGTGCCAAAAGCATAGCCAAATTTTGAAATCCATCTAGCCCCCCTCAAACACATCAATGGACATCTACGGCCTCCCAAGTACAACAAAACAAACCCAGCCCCACGACATTACCTTCTCCACATACCGAATTGGACAGGGGTGTCAATTGAGTTTTATCCCTGTGTTGTGCAAAAAACATAACCAAATTTTGAATCCATCTAGCCCCCTCCAAAGCACATCAATGGACATCTACGGCCTCCCAGAGTACAACAAAACAAAGCCCCAGCTCCCCCGACAGTATTCTCCCACATACAGAATTGGACAGGTGTCCGATGGAGTTTTTATCCCTGTACCTATGTTAAAAAACATAGCCAAATTTTGAAATCCATCTAGGCCCCTCCAAAAGCACATCAATGGACATCTTTTCGGCCTCCCAGAAAAAACAAACCCCAGCTCCCCCACGACATTACCCTTCTCCCACATACAAGGGGTTGGACAGGGGTGTCAGGTGAGTTTTTATCCTGTACCTAACTTCTATACCTACCTAGCCTAGCCTAACCTAAGGCCTAGCCTAGCCTAACCCAACTCTCTAGCCTACCTAACTCTTACCTAGCCTTAGCCCTCCCAGGGTGTTGCCAGTTTGGCGGTTTGTCTAGTAGTTTTCAGACCCCATAATTTTGAAATCACCTACCCTCCAAACACATCATGGACATCTCTGCCTCCCAGAGTACAACAAAACAAACCCCCGCTCCCCACGACATTACCTTCTCCCACATACCAGAGTTGGACAAGGGTGTCCCAGTTGAGTTTTTATCTGTCCTCGCCTGGCCTAGCCCTGGCCCTCCTTCTCCTTGTACTGGCCCTTTTCGCCTGCCCCTGGCTCTACCCCTGGCCTAGCCTCTGTCTTCTTCTTCCTCAAATTTTCTCTAACCTGCCTCCCTTTAGCCTAAGCCTACCCTGCCAGTGTTTGCAGTTTGCGACTTTGTGCTATGTTTTATCGGGTTTTTCAGACCCCATAATTTTGAAATCCCACCTAGCCCCTCCAAAGCACATCGATGGACATCTACGGCCTCCCAGAGTACAGCAAAACAAACCCCAGCTCCCCACGGACATTACCTTCTCCACATACAGGGATTGGACAGGGGTGTCAATTGGGTTTTTATCCCTGTACCTATAGTTGCAAAAACATAACAAAATTTTAAAATCCATCTAGCCCCCTTAAAGCACATCCAATAGACACTGGCCTCCCAGAGTACAACAAAACAACCCCAGCTCCCCACGACATTACCTTCTCACATACAGGTTGGACAGGGGTGTTCGATGGGGTTTTATCACTGTACCTATGTGCAAAAAACATAACAACATTTTTGAAATCCATCTAGCCCCCGTAGAAGACACATCAATGGACATCTCAGACCTCCCAGAGTACAACAAAACAAACCCCAGCTCCCCGACATTACCTTCTCCCACATACAGAATTGGACAGGGGTGTCCGTTGGAGTTTTTATCCTATATGTGTAAAAAAACACTAACAACATTTTGAAATCCACCTAGCCCCCTCCCAACGCACGTCGTTGGACATCTATGGCCTCCCAGGTACAACAAAAACAAACCCAGCTCCCCCACGACATTACCTTCTCCACATACAGAGTTGGACAGGGTGTCCCAATTGAGTTTTTATCCCTGTACCCTATGTGCCTTACAAAAAACATTAAGTTTTGCAAATCCACCTAGCCCCTCCAAGCACATCGGTGGACATCTGCGGCCTCCCAGAGTACAACAAAACAAACCCCGGCTCCCCCACGGCATTACCTTCTCCACATACAGAATTGGACAGGGATGTCCAGTTTAGTTTTTATCCTGTACCTAGCCTAGCCTAGCCTAGGCCTAAAGCCTAGCCGGACCTGACTAGCCCTCTCGCAGCTCTTAGCCTGCCTCCTAACCTAACCTAACCCTAGCCGGCCGGTGTTGCCCTGGCGGCTTTGTCGACTTTATTTATCGAGTTTTCAGACCCCATAATGTTGATCCACCTAGCCCCCTCCAAAGCACGTTCAGTGGACATCTACGGATTCCCAGGAGTGCAGCAAAACAAACCCCAGCTCCCCACACGACATTGCCTTCTCCTACAGGGTGGACAGGGGTGTCCGGTGGGGTTTTATCCCTGTGCCTATGTGCAAAAAAACATAGCCAAATTTTGAAATCCCACCTAGCCCCCTCCAAAGCATCGGTGGACATCTATGGCCTCCCAGATACAACAAAACAAACCCCTAGCTCCCCAGACATTACCTTTACTCCACATACAAATTGGACAGGGGTGTCCAATTGAGTTTTTATCCCTGTACCTATGTGCAAAAACTCTATAACCACATTTTGAAATCCCACCTAGCCCTCCAAAGCACATTGATGGACATCTATGGCCTCCCAGGATACAACCAAACAAACCCCAGCTCCCCACGACATTACCTTCTCCACATCCAGAGGTGGACAGGGTGTCCAGGTGAGTTTTTATCCCCTGTACCCTATGTGCAAAGAAACATAACCAATTTTTGAAATCCACCTAGCCCCTCCAAAGCACATCGAGTGGACGTCTGTGGCCTCCCAGAGTACAACAAAACAAACCCCATCCCCACACATTATCTCCAATACAGAGATTGGACAGGGTTGTCCCAGTTTAGTCTTATCCCTGTGCTAACCGCTCCTCAAACCTAAACCCACCACCACTATCTTACTTCTTCCTAGCCTAGCCTACTCTATCTAAGCCTAGCCTAGCCCTAACCGGCCAGTGTTGAACGACTTTGTGCTTTATTTATCGAGTTTTCAGACCCCATAATGTTCGAAATCCACCTAGGCCCCCTCAAAGCACATCGATGGACATCTCGGCCTCCCAGGAGTACAACAAAACAAACCCCACTCCCCACGACAGTGCCTTCTCCACCATACAGAGATTGGACAGGGGTGTCGGTAGAGTTTTATCCCTGTACCTATGTGCAAAAAACATAACCAAATTTTGAAATCCCCTAGCCCCCTCCAAAGCACATCGGTGGACATCTATGGCCTCCCAGGTACAACAAAACAAACCCCAGCTCCCCCGACATTACCTTCTCCACAACAGATTGGACAGGGTGTCCAGTTGAGTTTTCTGTACCTATGTGCAAAAAAACATAACCAAATTTTGAAATCCACCTAGCCCCCTCCAAAGCACATCGATGGACATCTATGGCCTCCCAGAGTTCAACAAAACAAACCCCAGCCCCCACGCATTACCTTTACTCCACATATAGTCATTGGACAGGGTGTGTCCAGTTGGTTAGTTTTTATCCCTGTACCCTTTGTGCAAAAACATGCCAAATTTTGGGAAATCCACTGGCCCCCTCCAAAGCACGTCGGTGGACATCTATGGCCCCCCAGGAGTACAACAAAACAAACCCAGCTCCCCACGACATTACCTTGCTCCACATACAGGTTGGTGGGTGTCCAGTTTGGTTTTATCCTGTGCCTAGCCTGGTCCCTGACCTTGCTTCTTGGCCTGGCCTGGCCTGGCCTGGCCTGGCCTGGCCTGGCCTGGCCCTGGCCTGCCCTGGCCCTTTTGCCCTGGCCTGGCCTGGCCCTGGCCCTGGGCCCGGCGCCTGGCCTGGCCTGGCCTGGGCTGGTGGCTGCCTGGCCTGGCCTGGCCTGGCCTGGCCCTGGCCTGGCCTGGCCTGGCCTGGCTCTGGCCGGCTGGCCTGCCCGCCTCGCCCGGCTCCGCCTACAGCCTGGCCTGGCTTCTGTCTTTCTGGCTTCTTCTTTCTCTCAGCTTTCTCTGGCCCTGGCCGCCGGTGTTTGCCAGTTTGAGTTTGTGCTTATGTATACAGTTTTCAGACCCATGATTTTTCCACCGCCGCCTCCAAAGCGATCGGTGGACATCTCTGGCCTCCCAGGATACAACAAAACAAACCCCCAGCTCCCCACGACATTCACCTTCTCCACATACAGAATTGGACAGGGGTGTCCAGTTGAGTTTTTATCCCTGTACCTGTGTGCTAAAAACATAACAAAATTTTGAAATCCATCTAGCCCCGCCAAAGCACATCCAATGGACATCTACGGCCTCCCCAGAAGTACAACAAAACAAACTACAGCTCCCCACGACATTACCTTCTCCACATACAGAGGTGGACAGGGGTGTCCGTTAGATTTTTTATCCCCTGTACCTATGTGCTAAAAACATAACAACATTTTGAAATCCATCTAGCCCCCGTCAAAGCACATCAATGGACATCTACGGCCTCCCAGAAGTACAGCCAAAACAAACCCCACTCCCCACCGACATTACCTTCTTCCACATACAGGGGTGGACAGGGGTGTCGGTGGAGTTTTTATCCCCTATATGTGTAAAAAACATAACAACATTTTGAAATCCCACCTAGGCCCCTCCAAACACATCGATGGACATCTGTGGCCTCCCAGAGTACAACAAAAAACCCCAGCTCCCCACGACATTACCTTCCACATACAGAATTGGACAAGGGATTGTTCCAATTGAGTTTTGTCCCTGCTACCCTATGTGGCATAAAAACATCAGGTTTTGAAATCCACAGGCCCCTCAAAGCACATGTGGACATACTGTGGCCTCCCAGAGACAACAAAACAAGGCCCAGCTCCCCACGGCATTACCTTCTCCACATCCAGAATTGGACAGGGGTGTCCAAGTTGAGGTTTTATCCCTAACCTAGCCCTACCTAGGCCTAGGCCCTAGCACCGACCTAGCCCCTGGCCGCTCCTAACCCTAGCCTAACCTAGCTCTAACTCTTCGCCTAATCCTAACCCTAACCCGGCCGGTGTTTGCCAACTTAGCGACTTTGTCGCTTTATTTATCAGTTTTCAGACCCCATAATGTTGAAATCCACCTAGCCCCCTCCAAAGCACATCGATGGACATCTCGGCCTCCCAGGAGTACAACAAAACAAACCCCAGTCCCCACGACATTACCTTCTCCACATACAGAGGTGGACAGGGGTGTCCGATGGAGTTTTTATCCCTGTACCTCTGTGCAAAAAAACATAACCAAATTTTGAAATCCAACTAGCCCCCTCCAAAGCACATCGGTGGACATCTATGGCCTCCCAGAGTACAACAAACACAAACCCCAGACTCCCCACGACATTACCTTCTCCACATACAGAGTTGGACAAGGGTGTCCAATTGAGTTTTATCCACCTGTAGCCTATGTGCAAAAAAACATAACCACATTTTGAAATCCACTAGCCCCCTCCAAAGCACATTGATGGACATCTGTGGCCTCCCAGGAGTACAACAAAACAAACCCCAGCTCCCCACGACATTACCTTCTCCACATACAGAATTGGACAGGGGGTGTCCAATTGAGTTTTTATCCCTGTACCCTATGTGCAAAAAACATAACCAAATTTCGAAATCCACTACCCCCTAAAGCACATCCATTGGACATCTATGGCTCCCAGGAGTAAACGAAACAAACCCCAGCTCCCCCGACATTACCTTCTCCACACACAGAATTGGACGGGGTGTCCCATTTAGGTTTTATCCTGTACTAGCCTAACCAACCTGAAGCCTAACTAGCTACCTCCTAACCCTAGCCTAACTAACTCTATACCTAACTCTAACCCCAACCTATCCTAGCCTATCCCGCCAGTGTTGCCAGCCTGGGGCGGGTTTGGGGCTTTATTTATCTCGAGTTTTCCAGACCCCATAATGTTTGAAATCCACTAGCCCTCAAAGCACATCGATGGACATCTACGGCCTCCCAGGAGTACAACAAAACAAACCCCAGCTCCCCACGACATTACCTTCTCCACATACAGACGTGGACAGGTGTCCCGGTGGGGTTTTATCCCTGTACCTGTGTGCAAAAAACATAACCAGGTTTTGATCCACCTAGCCCCCTCCAAAGCACATCGATGGACATCTATGGCCTCCCAGGAGTACAACAAAACAAACCCCAGCTCCCCACGACATTACCTTCTCCACATACAGAATTGGACAGGGGTGTCCAATTGAGTTTTTATCCCTGTACCCTATGTGCAAAACGTAAATTTTGAAATCCACCTAGCCCCCTCCAACCATCGTTGGACATCTATGGCCTCCCAGGAGTACAACCGATTTTAAACAAACCCCACCCCCCACGACATTACCTTCTCCACATACAGAGTTGGACAGGGTGTCCAATTGAGTTTTATCCCTGTACCCTATGTGCAAAAAGCATAACCAAATTTTAAATCCACCTAGCCCCTCAAAGCACATCGATGGAACATCTATGGCCTCCCAGATACAACAAAACAAACCCCAGCTCCCCACGACATTACCTTCTCCACGCTGCAGAATTGGACAGGGTGTCCCAATTAGTTTTTATCCCTGTACCTAACCCTAGCCTACCACCGGCCCCTAGCCTACTGCTCTTCGCCTAGCCCAGCCCTAGCCTAGCCTAGCCTGGCCCTGGCCCTGCCTGCCTGGCCTGGCCCTGGCCTGGCCTGGCCTGGCCCGGCCTGGCCTGGCCTGGCCTGGCCTGGCCTGGCCTGGCCTGGCCTGGCCTGGCCTCGGCCTGCCCTGGCCTGGCCTGGCCGTTCGCCTGGCCCGGCCCTGCCCGGCCCTGGCCCTGGCCTGGCCGCCTGGCCTGGCCTGGGCCTGGCCTGGCCGGCCTGGCCTGCCTGGCCTGGCCTGGCCTGGCCTGGCCTGGCCTGGCCTGGCCTGGCCTGGGAGCCTGCCTGGCCTGGCCTGGCCTGGCCTGGCCTGGCCCTGGCCGGCCCGCCTGGCCTGGCCTGGCCTGGCCTGGCCTGGCCTGGCCTGGCCTGGCCTGGCCTGGCTGGCCCTGGCCGCTGGCCTGGCCTGGCCTGGCCTGGCCTGGGCTTTGGCCTGGCCTGGCTCTGGCCCTTGGCCTGGCCTGGCCTGGCCTGGCCCTGGCCTGGCCTGGCCTGGGCCTGGGCTGGCCTGGCCTGGCCTGGCCTGGCCTGGGCCTGGCCCTGGCCTGGCCTGGCCTGGCCTGCGCCTGGCCTGGCCTGGCCTGGCCCTGGCCTGGCCTGGCCTGGCCTGGCCTGGCCCGGCCCGGGCCCTGGCCCGGGCCCTGGCCTGGCCTGGCCTGGCCTGGCCTGGCCTGGCCTGGCCTGGTCCCTGGCCTCTGGCCTGGCCTGGCCTGGCCTGGCCTGGCCTGGCCTGGCCTGCCGCCGGCCTGGCCTCGGCCTGGCCTGGCCTGGCCTGGCCACTGGCCTGGCCTGGCCCTGGCCTGGCCTGGCCTGGGCCCTGGCCCTGGCCTGGCCTGGGCCTGGCCTGGCCTGGCCCGCCTGGCCTGGGCTGGCCTGGCCTGGCCTGGCCTGGCCTGGCCTGGCCCTGGCCCTGGCCCTGGCCTGGCCTGGCCTGGCCTGCTCCTGGCCCTGGCCTGGCCTGGCCTGGCCTGCGGCCTGGCCTGGCCTGGTCCTGGCCTGCGCCTGGCCTGGCCTGGCTGGCCTGGCCTGGCCCTGGCTGGCCTGGCCGGCCGGCCTGGCCTGGCCTGGCCTGGCCTGGCCTGGCCTGGCCTGGCCTGGCCTGCCTGGGGCCTGGCCCTGGCCCCGGCCTGGCCTGGCCGGCCCTGGCCCTGGCCTGGCCTGGCCTGGCCTGGCCTGGCCTGGCCTGGCCTGGCCTGGCCCTGGGTTCTGGCCCTGGCCTGGCCTGGCCCCGGGCCCCCGCCGTTTCCTGGGCTGGCCTGGCCGCTGGCCTGGCCTGGCCCTGGCCTGGCCTGCCTGGCCTGGCCTGGCCTCCTGGCCGGCCCGGCCTGGCCCTGTGGCTGGCCGGCCTGGCCTGGCCTGGCCTGGCCTGGCCTGGCCTGGGCCACTGGCCTGGCCTGGCCTGGGCCTGGCCTGGGCCTGGCCCTGGCCTGGCCTGGCCTGGGCCTGGCCTGGGCCTGGCCTGGCCTGGCCTGGCCTGGCCTGGCCTGGCCTGGCCTGGCCTGGCCTGGCCTGCTGGCCTGGGGCCTGGCCCGGCCTGGCCTGGCCTGGCCTGGCCTGGGCCTGGCCTGGCCTGGCCTGGCGGCCTGGCCTGGCCCTGGCCGGGCCGCCGGCGGCCTGGCCGCCTGGCCTGTGGCCTGGCCTGGCCTGGCCCTGGCCTGGCTGGCGGCCTGGCCTGGCCTGGCCTGGCCGGCCTGGCCTGGGGCCTGGCCCTGGCCTGGCCTGGCCTGGCCTGGCCTGGCCTGGCCTGGCCTGGCCTGGCCCCGGCCTGGACCTGGCCTGGCCTGGCCTGGCCTGGCCCACTGGCCCCTGGCCCTGGCCTGGCCCTGGCCTGGGGCTGGCCTGGGCCTGGCCGGCCTGGCCCTGGCCTGGCCTGGCCTGGCCTGGCCTGGCCTGGCCCTGGCCTGGCCTGGCCTGGCCTGGCCCTGGCCTCGGCCTGGCCTGGCCCTGGCCTGGCCTGGCCTGGCCTGGCCTGGCTGGCCCTGGCCTGGCCTGGCCCTGGCCTGGCCTGGCGGCCTGGCCTGGGCCTGGCCTGGCCTGGCCTGGCCCTGGCCTGGCTGGCCTGGCCTGGCCTGGCCTGGCCCTGGCCCTGGCCTGGCCTGGCCCGGCCTGGCCCTGGCCTGGCCTGGCCCCTGGCCTGGCCTGGCCTGGCCTGGCCTGGCCTGGCCTGGCCTGGGCTGGGGCCTGGCCGGCCTGGCCTGGCCTGGCCCCAGGCCTGGGCCTGGGCCTGGGCCGGCCGGCCTGGCCTGGCCTGGCCTGGCCTGGCTCGGGCCTGGCCTGGCCTGGCCTGGCCTGGCCCTGGCCTGGCCTGCCTGGCCTGGCCGGCCTCCTCCTGGCCTGGCCTGGCCTGGCCTGGCCTGGCCTGGCCCTGGCCTGGGCCTGGCCTGGCCTGGCCTGGCCTGGCCTGGCCTGGCCTGGGGCCTGGCTGGCCTGGCCTCCTGGCCTGGCCCGGCCTGGCCGGCCTGGCCTGGCCCTGGCCTGGGCCTGGCCTGGCCTGGCTGGCCTGGCCTGGCCTGGCCTGGCCCGGCCTGGCCTGGCCTGGCCTGGCCTGGCCTGGCCTGGCCTGGCTGGCCTGGCGGCCTGGCCTGGCCTGGCCTGGCCGGTTTTTCCGGCCTGGGCCTGGCCTGGCCTGGCCTGGCCTGGGCGGCCTGGCCTGGCCGGCCTGGCCTGGCCTTCCTGGCCCTCGCCTCCGCTCCTTGCCTGCCTGGCCTGGCCTGGCCCTGGCCTGGCCTGGGCCCTGGCCCTGGGCCTGGCCCTGGCCTGGCCTGGCCTGGCCCTGGCCGGCCTGGCCTGGCCTGGCCTGGCCTGGGCCTGGCCTGGCCTGGCCTGGCCTGGCCCTGCGGCCCGGCTTCTGGACCTGGCCTGGCCTGGCCTGGCCTGGCCTGGCCTGGCCTGGCCTGGCCTGGCCTGGCCTGGCCCGGCCTGGCCTGGCCTGGCCCTGGCCTGGCCTGGCCTGGGCCCTGGCCTGGCCTGGCCTGGCCTGGCCCTGGCCCTGGCCTGGCCTGGCCTGGCCTGGCCTGGCCTTGGCCTGGCCTGGCCTGGCCTGGCCTGGCCTGGCCTGGCCTGGCCTGGCCCTGCCGCCTGGCCTGGCCTGGCTGCCGGCCTGGGCCTGCCGGCCTGGCCTGGCCTGGCCTGGCCCTGGCCCGGCCTGGCCTGGCCCGCCTGGCCTGCCTGGCCTCCTGCCCCGCCTGCCTGGCCTGGCCTGCCTGGCCTGGCCTGGCCCCCGCCTGGCCTGGCCTGGCCCCGGCCTGGCCTGGCCTGGCCTGGCCTGGCCTCGGCCCGGTCTGGCCTGGCCTGGCCCTGGCCTGGCCCTGGCCTGGCCTGCTGGCCTGGCCTGGGCCCTGGCCTGGCCTGGCCTGGCCTGGCCGGCCGGCTGGCCTGGCCTGCCTGGCCTGCCGGGGCCGCTGGGGCCTGGCCCTGGCCTGGCCTTGGCCTGGCCGGCCTGCCCTGGCCTGGCCCTGGCCTGGCTGGCCCTGGCCTGGCCTGGGCCCTGGCCTGGCCCTGGCCTGGCCTGGCCCTGGGCCCTGGCCTGGCCTGGCCCGGCCTGGCCTGGCCTGGCCTGGCCCGGCCTGGCCTGGCCTGGCCTGGCCTGGCCTGGCCTGGCCCTGGCCTGGCCTGGCCTGGCCTGGCCTCGGGCCCTGGCCTGGCCCTGGCCTGGCCTGGCCTGGCCTGGCCCTGGCCTGGGCCTGGCCGGGCCTGGCCTCTGGCCTGGCCTGCCGCCCGGCTGGCCCTGGCTGGCCTGGCCTGGCCCTGGCCTGGCCTGGCTGTGGCTGGCCTGGGCCTGGCCGGCCTGGCCCTGGCCTGGCCTGGCCCGGCCTGGCCTGGCCTGGCCTGGCCCGCCTGGCCCTGGCCTGGCCTGGCCTGGCCTGGCCTGGCTGGCCTGGCCTGGCCTGGCCTGGCCTGGCCTGGCCTGGCCTGGCCCTGGCCTGGCCTGGCCCTGGCCTGGCCTGGCCTGGCCTGGCCTGGCCTGGCCCTGGCCTGGCCTGGCCTGGCCTGGCCCGGCCTGGCCTGCTGGCCTCGGGCCTGGCCTGGCCTGGCCTGGCCGCGGCCGGCCTGGCCTGGCCTGGCCTGGCCTGGCCTGGCCTGGCCTGGCCCTGGCCTGGCCTGCTCGGCTGCCTGGCCTGGCCTGGCCGGCCTGGCCTGGCCTGGCTGCCCCTGGGTCCTGGTGGCCTGGCCTGGCTGCCTGGCCTGGCCTGGCCCCTGGCCTGGCCTGGCCTGGCCTGCCGCCTGGCCTGGCCTGCTGGCCTGGCCCTGGCCCTGGCCTGGCCCGGCCTGGCCTGGCCTGGCCTGGCCTGGCCGTCGCCTGGCCTGGCCTGGGCCTGGCCCTGCCGGCCTGGCCTGGCCTGGCCTGGCCTGGCCTGGCCTGGCCTGGCCTGGCCTGGCCTGCCGCTCTGGCCTGTTAGCCTGGCCTGGCCTGTGGCCTGGCCTCGGCCTGGCCTGGCCTGGCCTGGCCTGGCTGGCCTGGCCTGGCCTGGCCTCGCCTGCCCCTGCTGGCCGGGCCCGGCCCTGGCCTGCGGCCTCGCCCTGGCGGCCTCCTGGCCCTGGCCTGGCCTGGCCGGCCTGGGCCTGGCCTGGGCCTGGCCCTGGCCTGCCGCTGGCCCTGGCCCTGGCCTGGCCTGGCCTGGCCTGGCCTGGCCTGGCCCGGCCTGGCCTGGCCTGGCCTGGCCCTGGCCTGGCCCTGGCCCTGGCCTGGCCCTGGCCTGGCCTGGCCCTGGCCTGGCCTGGCCTGCTGGCCTGCCCGGCCTGGCCTGGCCTGGCTGGCTGGCCTGGCCTGGGCTGGCCGCCTGGCCTGCCGGCCTGGCCTCGGCCGGCTGGCCCTGGCCTGGCCTGGCCTGGCCTGGCCTGGGCCCTGGGCCCTGGGCCCTGCCTGCCTGGCCTCGGCCTGGCCTGGCCTGCCTGGCCTGGGGCCTGGCCTGGCCTGGCCTGGCCTGGCCTGGCCCTGGCCTGGCCTGGCCTGGCCTGGCCTGGCTGGCCTGGCCTGGCTGCCTGGCCTGGCCTGGCCTCTGGCCTGGCCTGGTGGCTGGCCTGGCCTGGCCTGGCTGGCCTGGCTGGCCTGGCCTGGCCTGGCCTGGCTGGGCCTGGCCTGGCCTGGCCTGGCCTGGCTGCCTGGCCTGCGCCTGGCCTGGCTGGCCTGGCCTGGCCCCGGCCCGGCCTGGCCTGGGCCTGGCCTGGCCTGGCCTGGCCTGGCCTGGCCTGGCCTGGCCTGGCCTGGCCTGGCCTGGCCTGGGCCCTGGCCTGGCCTGGCCTGGCCTGGCCTGGGCCCTGGCCTGGCCTGGCCTGGCCGCCTGGCTGCCTGGCCTGGCCCTGGCCCGGCTCCTGGCCTGGCCTGGCCTGGCCTCTGGCCTGGCCTGGCCTGGCCTGGCCTGGCCTGGCCTGGCCTGGCCTGGCCCTGGCCCTGGCCTGGCCTGGCCTGGCCTGGCCTGGCCTGGCCTGGCCTGGCCTGGCCCGGCCCTGGCCCTGGCCTGGCCTGGGCTGGCCTGGCCTGGCCCTGCCCTGGCCTGGCCTGGCCCTCGCCGGCCCTGCCTGGCCTCGGGCCCTGGGCCCTGGCCTGGCCTGGCCTGGCCTGGCCCTGGCCTGGCCGGCCTGGCCTGGCCTGCCCTGGCCTGGCCCTGGCCTCCGCCTGGCCTGGCTGGCCTGGCCTGGCCTGGCCTGGCCTCTGGCCTGGCCTGGGCCTGGCCTGGCCGGCCGCTGGCCCTGGCCCGGCCTGGCCGCCTGGCCGGCCTGGCCCTGGCCCGGCCGGCCTGGCCTGGCCTGGGCCTGGCCTGGCCTGGCCCTGGCCTGGCCTGGCGGCCTGTCCTGGCCGGCCCTGGCCGCCTGGCTGGCCTGGCCTGGCCGGCCGGCCTGGGCTTTTGGCCCTGGCCTGGCCTGGCCTGGCCGTCGCCCCTGGCCTGGCCGGTGGGCCTGGCCTGGCTGGCCGGCCTGGGCCTGGCCGGCCTGGCCTGCCTGGTCCTGGCCTGGCCTGGCCTGGCCTGGCCCTGGCCTGGCCTGGCCTGGCCCTGGCCTGGCCTGGCCTGGCCTGGCCTGGCCTGGCCTGGCCTGGCCGTTTGCTGGGCCTGGCCTCGGCCTGGTGGCCGCCTGGCCTCCGTGGCCTGGCCTGGCCTGGCCTGGGCCTGGCCTGGCCCTGGCCCTGGCCTGGCCCTGGCCTGGGCCTGGCCTGGCCTGGCCTGGCCTGGCCTGGCCTGGCCTGGCTGGCTGGCCCTGGCCTGGCCCTGGCCTGGCCTGGCCTGGCCTGGCCTGGCCTGGCCCTGGCCTGGCCCTGGCCTGGCCTGGCCTGGCCTGGCCTGGCCTGGCCTGGCCTGGGCCTGGCCCTGGCCTGGCCTGGCCTGGCCTGGCCTGGCCTGGCTGGCCTGGCCTGGCCTGGCCTGGCCGGCCTGGCCTGGCCTGGCCTGGCTGGCCTGGCCGGCGCCTGGCCGGCGGCCGGCCTGGGCCGGCCGCTGGCGCGGCCGGTGGCTGGCCGCCTGCCTGGCCTGGCCCTGGCCTGGCCTGGCCCTGGCCTGGGCCTGGCCCTGCCTGGCCTGGCCTGGCCTGGCCTGGCCTGGCCTGGCCTGGCCTGGCCTGGCCTGGCTGGCCTGGCCTGGCCTGGCCTGGCCTGGCCTGGCCTGGCCTGGCCTGGCCTGGTGGCCTGGCCTGGCCTGGCCTGGCCTCCTGGGCCTGGCCTGGCCTGGCCTGGCCTGGCCTGGCCTGGCCTGGCCTGGTGGCCCTGGCCTGGCCTGGCCTGGCCTGGCCTGGCCTGGCCGGCTGGCCTGGCCTGGCCTGGCCCTGGGCCTGGCCTGGCCTGGCCTGGCCTGCGGCCTGGCCTGGGCCTGGCCTGGCCTGGCCTGGCCTGGCCTGGCCTGGGCCTGGCCTTGGCCTCTTGGCCTGGCCTGGCCTGGGCCTGGCCTGGCTGGCCCCTGGCCTGGCCTGCTGGCCTGGCCTGGCCTCGGCCTGCCCTGGCCGGCCTGGCCCTGGCCTGGCCTGGCCTGGCCCTGGCCTGGCCTGGCCTGGCCTGGCCCTGGCCTGGCCTGGCCCTGGCCTGGCTGGCCTGGCCCTGGCCTGGCCTGGCCCGGCCTGGCCTGGCCTGGCCTGGGCCTGGCCCTGGCCTGGCCTGGCCTGGCCTGGCCTGGCCTGGCCCTGGCCTGGCCTGGCGGCCTGGCCTGGCCTGGCCCTGGCCTGGCCTCGGCCCTGGCCTGGCCGGCCTGGCCTGGCCTGGGCCTGGCCGGCCTGGCCTGGCCTGGCCTGGCCTGGCCTGGCTGGCCTCGCCGGCCTGGCCCGGCCTGGCCTGGCCCCGGCCTGGCCTGGCCTGGCGCCTGGCCTGGCCTGGCCGGCCTGGCCGGCCTGCCGCCTGCCTGGGGCCGCTGGCCTGGCCTGGCTGGCCTGGCCTGGCCCTGGCCTGGCCTGGCCTGGCCTGGCCTGGCCTGGCCTGGGCCTGGCCTGGCCCGGCCTGCCTGGCCCGGCCCTGGCCTGGCGCCGGCCTGGCCTGGCCTGGCCCTGGCCTGGCCTGGCCTGGCCGGCCCTGGCCTGGCCCTGCCTGGCCGGCCTGGCCTGGCCTGGCCCTGGCCTGCCTGGCCTGGCCGGCCTGGCGGCCGTCCGCCTGCCCGGCCGCCTGGCCTGGCCTGGCCTGGCCCTGGCCTGGCCTGGCCTGGCCTGCTCTGGCCTGGCCTGGCCTGGCCTGGCCTGGCCTCCTCCTGGCCGGCCTGGCCTGGCCCTGGCCTGGCCTGGCCGGCCCTGGCCTGGCCTGCGCGCTGGCCTGGCCTGGCCTGCCTGGCCTGGCCTGCTGGCCTGGCCTGGCCTGGCCTGGCCTGGCCTGGCCTGGGGCCCTGGTGGCCTCGGCCTGGCCTGGCTGGCCTGGCTGGCCTGCCTGGCCTGGCCTGGCCCTGGCCCTGGCCCTGCCTGGGCCTGGCCTGGCCTGTGCCTGGCCCTGGCCGCCTGGCCGGCCGCCTGGCCTGGCCTGGCCTGGCCTGGCCTGGCCTGGCCTGGCCTGGCCTGGCCTGGCCCTGGCCTGGCCTGGCCCTGGCCCGCCTGGCCGCCTGGCCGGCCTGGCCCTGGCCTGGCCTGGCCGGCCTGGCTGGCCTGGCCTGGCCTGGCCTGGCCTGGCCTGGCCTGGCCTGGCCTGGCCCCTGGCCTGGCCTGGCCTGGCCCTGCCTGGCCCGGCTGGCCTGTGGCCTGGCCTGCTGCTGCCGCCCTGCCTGTGCCTGGCCGGCCCTGGCCTGGCCTGGCCTGGCCTGGCCTGGCCCTGGCCTGGCCGGCCTGGCCTGGCCTGGCCTGGCCTGGCCTGGGCCTGGCCTGGCCTGGCCTGGCCTGGCTGGCCTGGCCTGGCCTGGCTGGGCCTGGCCCTGCCTGGCCCTGGCCCGGCCTGGCCCTGGCCTGGGCCCTGGCCCTGGCCGGCCCTGGCCCTGGCCCTGGCCTGGCCTGGCCTGGCCTGGCCTGGCCTGGCCCTGGCCTGGCCTGGCCTGGCCTGGCCTGCCTGGCCTGGCCTGGCCCTGGCCCTCGGCCTGGCCTGGGCCTGGCCCGGCCCGGCCTGGGCCCTGGCCTGGCCTGGCCTGGCCTGGCCTGGGCCCTGGCCTGGGCCTGGCCTGGCTGGCCTGGCCTGGCCCTGGCCCTGGCCCGGCCTGGCCTGGCTGGCCGGCCTGGCCTGGCCTGGCTGGCCTGGCCCTGGCCCGGCCTGGCCCTGGCCTGGCCTGGCCTGGCCTGGCCTGGCCTGGCCCTGGCCTGGCCTGGCCTGGCCTGGCCTGGCGGCCCTGGCCTGGCCTGGCCTGGCCTGGCTGGCCTGGCCCTGGCCCTCCGCCTGGCCGGCGCCTGGCCTGGCCGCCGCCTGGCCCGGCCCTGCCGCCTGGCCGGTGCCTGGCGGCCTGGCCTGGCCCTGGCCTGGCCTGGCCGGCCCTGGCCTGGCCTGGCCTGGCCTGGCCGGCCCTGGCCTGGCCCTGGCCTGGCCTGGCCTGGCCTGGCCTGGCCTGGCCTGGCCTGGCCTGGCCTGCCGGCCTGGCCTGCCGGCTGCCTGGCCTGGCCTGGCCTGGCCTGGCCCTGGCCCTGGCCTGGCCTGGCCTGGCTGCCTGGCCTGGCCGGCCTGGCCTGGCCTGGCCTGGCCTGGCCCGGCCCTGGCCCGGGGCCTGGCCCTGGCTGGCCAGGCCTGGCCTGGCTGGCCTGGCCTGGGCCCTGGCCTGGCCTGGCCTGGCCTGGCCGGCCTGGCCTGGCCTGGCTGGCCCTGGCCCTGGCTGGCCTGGCCTGGCCTGGCCTGGCCTGGCCTGGCCTGGCCTGGCCCTGGGCTGGCCTGGCCCTGGCCTGGCCTGGGCCTGGCCCTGGCCTGGCCTGGCCTGGCCTGGGTGGCCTGGCCTGGCCCTGGCCTGGCCTGGCCCTGGCCTGGCCTGGCCTGGCCTGGCCTGGCCTGGCCTCGGCCTGGCCTGGCCTGGCCTGGCCTGGCCTGGCCTGGCCTGGCCTGGCCTGGCTGGCCTGGCCTGGCCTGGCCTGGCCTGGGCCTGGCCTGGCCTGGCCTGGCTGGCCTGGCCTGGCCTGGCCCTGGCCTGGCCTGGGCCTGGCCTGGCCTGGCCTGGCCTGGGCCTGGCCTGGCCTGGCTGGCCTGGCCTGGCCTGGCCTGGCCTGGCCTGGCCTGGTGGCCCTGGCCGGCCTGGCCTGGCCGGCCTGGGCCTGGCCTGGCCTGGCCTGGCCTGCCTGGCCTGGCCTGGCCTGGCCTGGCCTGGCCTGGCCTGGCCTGGCCTGGCCTGGCCCTGGCCTGGCCTGGCCTGGCCTGGCTGGCCTGGCCTGGCCTGGCCGGCCTGGCTGGCTGGCCTGGCCCTGGCCTGGCCTGGCCTGGCCTGGCCTGGCCTGGCCCTGGCCTGGCCTGGCCTGGCCTGGCCTGGCTGGCCTGGCCTGGCCTGGCCTGGCCTGGCCCTGGCCTGGCCTGGCCTGGCCCTGGCCTGGCCTGGCCCTGGCCTGGCCTGGCCTGGCCTGGCCTGGCCTGGCCTGGCCTGGCCTGGCCTGGCCTGGCCTGGGCCTGGCCTGGCCTGGCCTGGCCTGGCTGGCCCTGGCCTGGCCTGGCCTGGGCCCTGGCCTGGCCCTGGCCTGGCCTGGCCTGGCCTGGCCTGGCCTGGCCTGGCCTGGGCCTGGCCTGGCCTGGCCTGGGGCCTGGCCCTGGCCCTGGCCTGGCCTGGGCCTGGCCTGGCCTGGCCTGGCCCTGGCCTGGCCTGGCCTGGCCCTGGCCTGGCCTGGCCTGGCCCTGGCCTGGCCTGGCCTGGCTGGCCTGGCCTGGCCGGCCTGGCCTGGCCGGCCTGGCCTGGCCCTGGCTGGCCTGGCCTGGCCTGGCCTGGCCTGGGGCCTGGCCTGGCCTGGCCGGCCTGGCCTGGCCTGGCCTGGCCTGGCCTGGCCTGGCCTGGCCCGGGCCCTGGCCTGGCCTGGCCGGCCTGGCCTGGCCTGGCCTGGCCCTGGGCCTGGCCTGGCCTGGCCCTGGCCTGGCCCTGGCCTGGGCCCTGGCCTGGCCTGGCCTGGCCGGGCCCTGAGCCTGGCCTGCCTGGCCTGGCCTGGCCTGCCTGCCTGGCGCCGGCCCTGGCCCTGGCCGGCGGCCTGGCCGCCTGGCCTGGCTGGCTGCTCTGTTGGCCTGGCCTGGCCTGGCCTGGCCTGGCCCTGGCCGGCCTGGCCTGGCCTGGCCTGGCCTGGCCTGGCCTGGCCTGGCCTGGCCTGGCCTGGCCCTGGCCTGGCCTGGCCTGGCCTGGCGGCCTGGCCTGGCCTGGCCTGGCCTGGCCTGGCCTGGCCTGCCTGGCCTGGCCTGGCCTGGCCTGGCCTGGCTGGCCTGGCCCTGGCCTGGCCTGGCCTGGCCTGGGGCCTGGCCTGGCCTGGCCCTGGCCTGGCCTGGCCTGGCCTGGCCTGGCCTGGCCTGGCCTGGCCTGGCCTGGCCTGGCCTGGCCTGGCCCTGGCCTGGCCTGGCTGGCCTGGCCTGGCCTGGCCCTGGCCTGGCCTGGCCTGGCCTGGCCTGGCCCTGGCCTGGCCTGGCCGGGCCTGGCCTGGCCTGGCCCTGGCCTGGCCTGGCCTGGCCTGGCCTGGGCCTGGCCTGGCCTGGCCCTGGCCTGGCCTGGGCCTGGCCTGGCCTGGCCTGGCCTGGCCTGGCCCGGCCTGGCTGGCCTGGCCCTGGCCTGGCCTGGCCTGGCCTGGCCTGGCCCGGGCCCTGGCCTGGCCTGGCTGGCCTGGCCTGGCTGGCCTGGCCTGGCCTGGCCTGGCCTGGCCTGGCCCTGGCCTGGCCTTTGGCCTGGGCCTGGCGGGCTGCCTGGCCTGCCTGGCGGTGGCCTGGCCTGGCCTGGCCTGGCCTGGCCTGGCCTGGCCTGGCCCTGGCCCCGGCCCGGCCCTGGCCTGGCCTGGCCCTGGCCTGGCCTGGCCTGGCCTGGCTGGCCCTGGCCTGGCCTGGCCTGGCCTGGCCTGGCCTGGCCTGGCCCTGGCCTGGCCCGGGCCTGGCCTGGCCTGGCCTGGCCTGGCCTGGCCCTGGCCTGGCCTGGCCTGGCTGGCCTGGCCCTGGCCTGGCCTGGCCTGGCCTGGCCGGCCTGGCCTGGCCTGGCCTGGCCTGGGCCTGGCCTGGCCTGGGCCTGGCCTGGCCTGGCCTGGCCTGGCCTGGCCCTGGGCCTGGCCTGGCCTGGCCTGGCCTGGGCCCTGGCCCTGGCCTGGCCTGGCCCTGGCCGGACCGGACCTGGCCTGGCCTGGCCCTGGCCTGGCCGCCTGGCCTGGCCCTGGCCTGGCCCTGGCCTGGCCTGGGCCCTGCCCTGCCTGTAATTTTGTTTGCCTGGCCTGGCCTGGCCCTGGCCTGGCCCTGGCCCTGGCCTGGCCTGGCCTCCTGGGCCTGGCCCTGGCCTGGCCTGGCCTGGCCCTGGGCCTGGCCTGGCTGGTGGCCTGGCCTGCTGTCCTGGCCTGGCCTGGTGGCCTGCCTGGCCTGGCCTGGCCTGGCCCCCGGCCCTGGCCCTGGCCTGGCCCTGGCCGACCCTGGCCTTCTGGCCTGGCCTGGCCTGGCCTAGCCTGGCCTGGCTCCCCGACATTGCCTTCTCCATACAGAGATTGGACGGGGGTGTCGGTGGGTTTCTGTCCTGTGCTAACCTAGCCTAGCCCTAACCTAAAGCCTAGCCTAAGCCTAACAATAATCCTAACCCTCTCGGCCAGTGTTGCCAACTTAGCGACTTTTTCGCTATATTTATCGAGTTTTCAGACTCCTCTGTATGTGCAAAAAAACATAGCCAAATTTTGAAATCCATCTAGCCCCCTCCAAAGCACATCAATGGACATCTATGGCCTCCCAGAGTACAACAAAACAAACCCCAGCTCCCCACGACATTACCTTCTCCACATACAGAGTTGGACAGGGGTGTCCGTTGGAGTTTTTATCCCTGTACCTATGTGCAAAAAACATAGCCACATTTTGAAATCCATCTAGCCCCCTCCCAAAGCACATCAATGGACATCTACGGCCTCCCAGGACAAAACAAACCCCAATTCCCCCGACATTACCTTCATCAGGTGCCGGGTGGGTGGGTCCTGTGCTGGCCCTGGCCTGGCCTGGCCTGGCCTGCCGGCCGCCTGGGCCCTGGCCTGGCCCTGGCCTGGCCTGGCTCCTGGCCTGGCCTGGCTCTGGCCTGGCCTGGCCTGGCCTGGCCTGGCCTGGCCTGGCCTGGCCCTGGCCTGGCCGGCCTGTCTGGCCCTGGCCTGGCCTGGCTGCTTGGCCTGGCCTATCTTGGCTCCCCCTGACATTACAGCTTCTCCACGTGCAGGTTGGACAGGGATGTCCGTGGAGTTTTTATCCCTGTACCCTAGCTTCTAACCTATCCCTAGCCTAACCCTAACCTAAGCCCTAGCCTAACCTAACAATAATCCTAACTCTACGGCTAGTGTTGCCAGCTTAGCGACTTTTTCGCTATATTTATCAAGTTTTCAGACTCCTCTGTCTGTGCAAAAAACATAGCCAAATTTTGAAATCCATCTAGCCCCCTCCAAAGCACATCAATGGACATCTATGGCCTCCCAAAGTACAACAAAACAAACCCCAGCTCCCCACGACATTACCTTCTCCACATACAGAATTGGACAGGGGTGTCCGTTGGGTTTTATCCCTGTACCTAGCCCTAGCCTAGCCCTAGCCTAGCCTGCCTGCCCTGTCCCTAGCCTGGCCTAGCCTGGCCTAGGCCTGGCCTGGCCTAGCCTAGCCCCTAACCCCTCCAAAGCGCATCCAATGGACATCTCGGCCTCCCAGAGTACAACAAAACAAACCCCAGCTCCCCACGACATTGCCTTCTCCACATACAGAGATTGGACAGGGGGTGTCCGTTGGAGTTTTTATCCCTGTACCTATGTGCAAAAAACATAGCCAAATTTTGAAATCCATCTAGCCCCCTCCAAAGCACATCAATGGACATCTATGGCCTCCCAGATACAACAAAACAAACCCCAGCTCCCCCCGACATTGCCTTCTCCACATACAGGTTGGACAGGGGTGTCCGGTGGAGTTTTTATCCCTGTGCCTGTGTGCAAAAAACATAGCCACGTTTTGAAATCCATCTAGCCCCCTCCAAAGCACATCAATGGACATCTACGGCCTCCCAGAAGTACAACAAAACAAACCCCAATTCCCCACGACATTGCCTTCTCCACATGCAGAATTGGACAGGGGTGTCCGGTGGGTTTTTGTCCTGTGCCTAACCTAGCCTGGCCTAACCTAAGCCCTGGCCCTGACCTGGCCTGGCCTGGCCTAGCCTGGCCTGGCCTGCTCCTACCTCCTGGCCTGGCCTGGCTCTGGCCCTGGCCTGGCCTGGCCCTGGCCCGGCCTGGTGTCTTCTTCCTTCCTCTTTAGCCAGCCTCCTCTTCTCTGCCCTCTTCTTGGCTCCCCCCGGCATTGCCTTACTCCACATGCAGGGTTGGACAGGGGTGTCCGTTGGAGTTTTTATCCCTGTACCTAACCCTAACCTAACCTAACCTCTAACCTAAGCCTAGCCTAGCCTAACAATAATCCTAACCCTCTCACGGCCAGTGTTGCCAACTTAGCGACTTTTTAGCTATATTTATCAAGTTTTCAGACTCCTCTGTGTGTGCAAAAAACATAGCCAAATTTTGAAATCCATCTGGCCCCCCTCCAAAGCACATCAATGGACATCTGTGGCCTCCCAGAGTACAACAAAACAAACCCCAGCTCCCCCGACATTACCTTCTCCACATAGATTGGACAGGGGTGTCCCGTTGGGTTTTGTCCTGTGCCTAGCCTGGCCTAGCCTAGCCTAGCCTGCCTCTGGCCTGTCCCTAGCCTAGCCTAGCCTAGCCTAGAGCCTAGCCTAACCTCAGCCCTGGCCCTAACCTAACCCTCCAAAGCACATCAATGGACATCTCACGGCTCCCAGAGTACAAAAAACAAACCCCTGGCTCCCCACGACATTGAGCTTCTCCACATACAGAGTTGGACGGGGGTGTCCGGTGGAGTTTTTGTCCTGTGCCTAGCCTAGCCTAGCCTGGCCTGCCTAGGGCCCTGGCCTGCCTGGCCTGGCCTGGGCCCTGGCTGGCCTGGCCCTGGCCTGGCCTCCTGGCCCTGGCCTGGCCTGGCCTGGCCTGGCCCTGGCCTGGCCTGGCCTGGCCTGGCCTGGCCTGGCCTCGCCCTTTGGCCCTGGCCTGAGCCTGGCCTGGCCTGGCCTGGCCTGGCCTGCTTCTGGCCTGGCCCCTAGCCTGGCCTATTCTTGGCTCCCCCGACATTTGCACCTCTCCACATGCAGAGTTGGACAGGGGGTGTCCGTTGGAGTTTCTGTCCTGTGCCTAACCTCCTAACCTTCTTTCCTAACCCTAAAGCCTAACCTAGCCTAACAATAATCCTAACCCTCTACGGCCAGTGTTGCCAACTAGCGACTTTTTCGCTATATTTGTCGAGTTTTCAGACTCCTCTGTATGTGCAAAAAACATAGCCAAATTTTGAAATCCATCTAGCCCCCTCCAAAGCACATCAATGGACATCTATGGCCTCCCAGAAGTACAACAAAACAAACCCCAGCTCCCCCGACATTACCTTCTCCACATACAGAATTGGACAGGGGTGTCCGTTGGAGTTTTTATCCCGTACCTATTGCAAAAAAAGCCAAATTTTGAAATCCATCTAGCCCCCTCCAAAGCACATCAATGGACATCTCGGCCTCCCAGAGTACAACAAAACAAACCCCAGCTCCCCACGACATTGCACCTTCTCCACATGCAGAGTTGGACAGGGGTGTCCGTTGGGGTTTTGTCCCTGTGCCTAGCCTAGCTGGCCTGGCCTAGGCCTGGCCTGGCCTAGCCTGCCTGGGCCTGGCCTGGCCTGGCCCTGGCCTGGCCCCTGGCCCTGGCCTGGCCTGGCCTGCCTGGCCTGGCCTGGCCCTGGCCTGGCCTGGCCTGCCTGGCCTGGCTCTGGCCTGGCTTCTGGCCTGGCCTAGCCCTTAGCCCTGGCCTGGCCTGGCCTAGGCCCTGGCCTGGCCCTACTCGGCTCCCCACGACATTGCCTTCTCCCGTACGGAGTTGGACAGGGGGTGTCCGGTGGAGTTTTTATCCTGTACCTAACCTAGCTCTAGCCTAACCCTAACCTAACCTAAACCTAACCCTAACCTAACAATAATCCTAACCCTCTACGGCCAGTGTTGCCAACGCGACTTTTCGCATATTTATCGAGGTTTTCAGACTCCTCTGTATGTGCAAAAAACATAGCCAAATTTTGAAATCCATCTAGCCCCCTCCAAAGCACATCAATGGACATCTATGGCCTCCCAGAGTACAACAAAACAAACCCCAGCTCCCCACGACATTGCCTTCTCCACATACAGAATTGGACAGGGGTGTCGGTGGAGTTTTTATCCCTGTACTAGACCTAGCCTAACCTAGCCTAACCTGGCCTTTCTTAGCCTTCCTACCTACCTACCTAGCCTAACCTAGCCTCAGGCCCTAGCCTAGCCTGGCCTAGCCTAACCCTACCTCCAAAGCACATCCAATGGACATCTCCGGCCTCCCAGAGTAAACAAAACAAACCCCAGCTCCCCCGACATTGCCTTCTCCCATACAGAGTTGGACAGGGGGTGTCCGTTGGAGTTTTGTCCCTGTACCTGGCCTGGCCTGGCCTGGCCTGGCCTGGGCCCTGGCCTGGCCTGGCCTGGCCTAGGGCCTGGCCCTGGCCTGGCCTGGCCCTGGCCTGGCCTGGCCCTCCTGGCCTGGCCTGGCCTGGCCTGGCCTGGCCTGGCCTGGCCCTGGCCCTGGCCTGGCCTGGCCTGGCCTGGCTGGCCCTAGCCCTGGCCTGGCCTGGCCCTGGCCTAGCCTAACTTCTTGGCTCCCGGCATTGCAGCTTCTCCATGCAGAGATTGGACAGGGGGTGTCCGGTGGAGGTTTTATCCCTGTACCTAGCCTAGCCTAGCCTAGCCTAGCCTAACCTAAAGCCTACCTAACCTAACAATAATCCTAGCCTCTCTACGCGTGTTGCCAACTTAGCGACTTTTTCGCTATATTTATCGAGTTTTCAGACTCCTCTGTATGTGCAAAAAACATAGCCAAATTTTGAAATCCATCTAGCCCCCCTCCAAAGCACATCCAATGGACATCTATGGCCTCCCAGAGTACAACAAAACAAACCCCAACTCCCCACGACATTACCTTCTCCACATACAGAATTGGACAGGGGTGTCCGTTGGAGTTTTTATCCCTGTACCTATGTGCAAAAACATAGCCAAATTTTGAAATCCATCTAGCCCCCTCCAAATCACATCAATGGACATCTCCGGCCTCCCAGAGTAAACAAAACAAACCCCAGCTCCCCACGACATTGCCTTCTCCACATACAGAATTGGACAGGGGTGTCTGGGTGGAGTTTTTGTCCCTGTGCCTGGCCTAGCCTAGCCTGGCCTAGCCTGGCCTGGCCTGGCCTGGCCTTAGGCCTGGCCTGGCCTGGCCTGGCCTGGCCTGGCCTGGCCTGGCCTCGGCCTGGCCCTGGCTGGCCTGCCTGGCCTGGCTGGCCTGGGCCCTGGCTGGCCTGGCCTGGCCTGGCCTGGCCTGGCCTTGGCCTGGCCCTGGCCCTGGCCTGGCCCTGCCTCGGCTCCCCCCGGCGTTGCCTTGCTCCCATACGGGTTGGACGGGGGTGTCCGTTGGGGTTTTTGTCCCTGTACCCTAGCCCTAACTTCAGCCTAGCCTAGCCTGCCTAAAGCCTAAAGCCCTAGCCTAAGCCTAACAATAATCCTAACCCTCTACGGCCAGTGTTGCCAACTTAGCGACTTTTTCGCTATATTTATCGAGTTTTCAGACTCCTCTGTATGTGCAAAAACATAGCCAAATTTTGAAATCCATCTAGCCCCCTCCAAAGCACATCAATGGACATCTACGGCCTCCCAGCAGTACAACAAAACAAACCCCAGCTCCCCACGACATTACCTTCTCACATACAGAGTTGGAAGGGGTGTCCGTTAGGGTTTTGTCCTGTCCTAGCCTGGCCTGGCCTGGCCTGGCCTAGGCCCTGGCTGGCCCTGGCCTGGCCTGGCCTGGCCTGGCTGGCCTGGCCTGGCCTGGCCTGGGCCTGGCCTGGCCTGGCCCTGGCCTGGCCTGGCCTGGCCTGGCCTGGCCCTGGCCTGGCCTGGCCTCCTGGCTCGGCCTGCCCTGGCTGGCTTCTGGCCCTGGCTCTGGCTTCTTCTTGGCTCCCCCGACATTGCCTTCTCCACATGCAGAGTTGGACAGGGGGTTGTCCGTTGGAGTTTTTGTCCTGTACCCCCTAGCCTAGCCTAGCCTAACCTAGCCTAAACCTAAGCCTAGCCTAACCTAACAATAATCCTAACCCTCTACGGCAGTGTTGCCAACTTAGCGACTTTTTCGCTATATTTATCGAGTTTTCAGACTCCTCTGTATGTGCAAAAAAACATAGCCAAATTTTGAAATCCATCTAGCCCCCTCCAAAGCACATCAATGACATCTATGGCCTCCCAGAAGTACAACAAAACAAACCCCAGCTCCCACGACATTACCTTCTCACATACAGAATTGGACAGGGGTGTCCGGTGGAGTTTTTATCCCTTACCTATGTGCAACAAAACATAGCCAAATTTTGAAATCCTCTAGCTCAAATCACATCAATGGACATCTACGGCCTCCCAATACAACAAAAAAACCCCAGCTCCCCACGACATTGCCTTCTCCACATACAGAGTTGGACAGGGGTGTCTGGTGGGTTTTATCCTGTGCCTAGCCTAGCCTGGCCTAACCTAGGGCCTGGCCTAGCCTGGCCTGGCCTGGGCCTGGCCTAGCCTGGCCTGGCCTGGCCTGGCCTGGCCTGGCCTGGCCTGGCTGGCCTGGCCTGGCCTGGCCTGGCCTGGCTGGCTCTGGCCTGGCCCTGGCCTGGCCTGGCCCCAGCCTGGCCTTAGCCTTAACCTAGCCTGGCCTAACCTAGCTCTATCTTGGCTCCCCCCGACATTGCCTTCTCCCCTGCAGAGTTGGACGGGGGTGTCCGGTGGAGTTTTTGTCCTGTGCCCTAGCCTAGCCTCAGCCTAACCTGCCTAGCCTAAACCTAAGCCTAACCTAACCTAACAATAATCCTAACCCTCTACGGCCAGTGTTGCCAACTTAGCGACTTTTCGCTATATTTATCGAGTTTTCAGACTCCTCTGTATGTGCAAAAAAACATAGCCAAATTTTGAAATCCATCTAGCCCCCCTCCAAAGCACATCAATGGACATCTATGGCCTCCCAGAAGTACAACAAAACAAACCCCAGCTCCCCACGACATAACCTTCTCCACATACAGAGTTGGACAGGGGGTGTCCGGTGGAGTTTTGTCCCTGTACCTAGCCTAGCCTAGCCCTAGCCTAACCCTAGCCTAGCCCTAGCCTAGCCTAGCCTACCTAGCCTAGCCTAAAGCCTAGCCCTAACCTAGCCTAACCCTAACCCTAGCTTCTCCAAAGCACATCAGTGGACATCTACGGCCTCCCAGAGTACAACAAAACAAACCCCAGCTCCCCACGACATTGCCTTCTCCACATGCAGAATTGGACAGGGGTGTCCGGTGGAGTTTTGTCCTGTGCTAACCCTAACCCTAGCTAACCTAAGCCTGCCTACCTAGCCCTCCTAGCTGGCCTGGCCTGGCCTGGCCTGGCCTGCCTGGCCTGGCCTGGCCTGGCCCTGGGCCTGGCCTGGCCTGGCCTGGCCTGGCTTCCTGGCCTGGCCTGGCTGGCCTGGCCTGCCTGGCCTTGCCGGCCTAGCCTGGCCTAGCCTAGCCTACTTGGCCCCACGACATTGCCTTCTCCACATGCAGAGTTGGACAGGGGGTGTCCCGATGGAGTTTTTGTCCCTGTAGCCCTAACCTAACCCTACCTAGCCTATCCTAACCTAAACCCTAAACCTAACCTAACCTAACAATAATCCTAACCCTCTCGGCCGTGTTGCCAACTTCGCGACTTTTTCGCTATATTTATCCGAGTTTTCAGACTCCTCTGTATGTGCAAAAAACATAGCCAAATTTTGAAATCCATCTAGCCCCCTCCAAAGCACATCAGTGGACATCTATGGCCTCCCAGAAGTACAACAAAACAAACCCCAGCTCCCCACGACATTACCTTCTCCACATACAGAGTTGGACAGGGGTGTCCGATGGAGTTTTTGTCCCTGTACCTATGTGCAAAAACCTAGCCAAATTTTGAAATCCATCTAGCCCCCTCCAAATCACATCAATGGACATCTCGGCCTCCCAGAGTACAACAAAACAAACCCCAGCTCCCCCACGACATTACCTTCTCCACATACAGAATTGGACAGGGGTGTCCGAGTGGGTTTTTATCCTGTGCCTAGCCTGCCTAGCCTCCTAAGCCTGGCCTAACCCTGGCCTAACCTTGGCCTGGCCTGGCCTGGCCTGGCCTGGCCTGGCCTGGCCTGGCCTGGCGGCCTGGCCTGGCCTGGCCTGGCCTGGCCTGGCCCTGGCCTGGCCCTAGCCCTGGCCTGGCCTGGCCCTGGCCCTGGCCTGGCCTGGCTGGCCCTGGCCTGGCCTAGCCTAGCTTGGCTCCCCCGACATTGCCTTCTCCACATACAGGGTGGACAGGGGTGTCCGTTGGAGTTTTGTCCCTGTACCCTAGCCTACCTCTAGCCTAACCTAGCCTAGCCTAAAGGCCTAAGCCTAGCCTAACCTAACAATAATCCTAACCCTCTCGCGGCTAGTGTTGCCAACTTAGCGACTTTTCGCTATATTTATCGAGTTTTCAGACTCCTCTGTATGTGCAAAAAAACATAGCCAAATTTTGAAATCCATCTAGCCCCCTCCAAAGACATCAATGGACATCTACGGCCTCCCAGCAGTACAACAAAACAAACCCCAGCTCCCCCACGACATTACCTTCTCCACATACAGGGTGGACAGGGGTGTCCGGTGGAGTTTTTATCCCTGTACAACCTAACCTATCTGCTACCCTGACCAGCCGGGTGGACCTGGGCGGTCCTGGCCTGGCCTGGCCTGGCTTCTCCTGGCCCTTGGCCTGGCCTGCCTAGCCTCCGCCTGTGCCTGGCCTGCTGGCCTGGCCGGCCTGGCCCTGGCCTGGCCTTGGCCTGGCCTGGCCCTGGCTTCTTTTCTGGCCTTCTTGGCTCCCCACGGCATTGCCTTCTCCACCTACAGAGTTGGACAGGGGGTGTCCGTTGGAGTTTTTATCCCTGTACCCCTAGCCTAGCCCTAACCTAACCCTAGCCTAACCCAAAGCCTAACCTAACCCTACATAATCCTAACCCTCTACGCCAGTGTTGCCAACAGCGACTTTTTGGGCTATATTTATCGAGTTTTCAGACTCCTCTGTATGTGCAAAAAAACATAGCCAAATTTTGAAATCCATCTAGCCCCCTCCAAAGCACATCAATGGACATCTATGGCCTCCCAGAAGTACAACAAAACAAACCCCAGCTCCCCACGACATTACCTTCTCCACATACAGAATTGGACAGGGGTTGTCCGGTGGAGTTTTTATCCCTGTACCTATGTGCAAAAAACATAGCCAAATTTTGAAATCCATCTAGCCCCCTCCAAATCACATCAATGGACATCTACGGGCTCCCAGGTACAACAAAACAAACCCCAGCTCCCCACGACATTACACTTCTCCACATACAGAATTGGACAGGGGTGTCCGGTGGAGTTTTTGTCCCTGTGCCTGGCCTGCCTCAACCTAGCCTGAGCCTAGCCTAACCTGGCCTGGCCTTCAGGCCTAGGCCTGGCCTAGCCTGGCTGCTGGCCTGGCCCTGGCCCTGCCTGGCCTGGCCTTGGCCTGGCCTGGCCTGGCCTGGCCTGCTGGCTGCGCCCTGGCCTGGCCTCTGCCCTGGCCTGGCCCTGGCCTGGCCGGCCTGGCCTGCTTGGCTCCCCGACATTACCTTCTCCACATGCAGAGATTGGACAGGGGATGTCCGATGGGGTTTTTATCCCTGTGCCCTACTCTTAACCCTAACCCTAACTCTAACCTAAAGCCTAAACCTAACCCTAGCCTAACAATAATCCTAACCCTCTGGCCAGTGTTGCCAACTTAGCGACTTTTTCGCTATATTTATCGAGTTTTCAGACTCCTCTGTATGTGCAAAAAACATCGCCAAATTTTGAAATCCATCTAGCCCCCTCCAAAGCACATCAGTGGACATCTATGGCCTCCCAGAGTACAACAAAACAAACCCCAGCTCCCCCGACATAGCCTTCTCCACATACAGAGGTGGACAGGGGTGTCCTTAGAGTTTTTATCCCTGTACCTAACCCTAGCCTAGCCTAACCTAGCCTGGCTCTCCTCCCTAGCCTAACCTAACCTCTAGCCTAAGCCTAGCTGCCTGGCCTGGCCTAGCCTGCTCCTAACCCCCCAAAGACGTCAGTGGACATCTACGGCCTCCCAAGTACAACAAAACAAACCCAGCTCCCCACGACATTACCTTCTCCACATACCCAGAATTGGACAGGGGTGTCGGGTGGGGTTTTGTCCTCCTAGCCTAGCCTAGCCTGGCCTAGCCTGGCCTGGCCTGGCCTGACCGAGGCCTGGCCTGGCCTGGCCTGGCCTGGCCCTGGCCTGGCCTGGCCTGGCCTGGCCTGGCCTGGCCTGCCCCCGGCCCCTGGCCTGGCCCTGGCCTGGCCTGGCCTTGGCTGGCCTGGCCGGCCTAGGCCTGACCCGGCTTGGCTCCCCGACATTACCTTCTCCACATACAGAGTTGGACAGGGGTGTCCGGTGGAGTTTTGTCCCTGTAGCCCTAACTCCCTAGCCCTAACCTAACCTAACCTAAGCCCTAAACCCTAGCCCTAACCCTAACAATAATCCCTTAGCCCTCTACGGCCAGTGTTGCCAACTTAGCGACTTTTTCGCTATATTTATCGAGTTTTCAGACTCCTCTGTATGTGCAAAAACATAGCCAAATTTTGAATCCATCTAGCCCCCTCCAAAGCACATCAATGGACATCTATGGCCTCCCGAAGTACAACAAAACAAACCCCAGCTCCCCACGACATAACCTTCTCCACATACAGAATTGGACAGGGGTGTCCGTGGAGTTTTTATCCTGTGCCTAACCTAACTAACCTAGCCCTAACTAACCTAGCCCTAGCCTGGCACCTAGCCTAACCTAGGCCTAACCTAACCTAACCCTTAGCCTAACCCTAACCCCTCCAAAGCACATCAATGGACATCTCCGGCCTCCCAGAGTACAACAAAACAAACCCCAGCTCCCCTACGACATTACCTTCTCCACATACAGAGTTGGACGGGGGTGTCCGGTGGGGGTTTTTGTCCTGTGTAGCCTAGCCTCGGGCCTGCCTAGCCTGGCCTGGCCTGGCCTGGCCTGGCCTGGCCTGGCCTGGTGGCCTGGCCTGGCCTGGCCTGGCTGGCCTGGCCCTGGGCCTGGCCTCGCCTGGCTGCCTGGGTCCTGGCTGGCCTGGCCTGCCTGGCCTGGCCTGGCCTGGCCTGGCCTGGCCTGGGCCTTGGCCTGGCCCTGGCCCCTGGCCCGGCCCTGGGCCCTGGCCCTGGCCTGGCCTGAAGCCTGGCGGCCCTGGCCTGGCCTGGCCTGGCCTGGCCTGGCCTGGCCCTGGCCCTGGCCCTGGCCTGGCCTGGCCTGGCCTGGCCTGGCCCTGCCGGCCTGGCCTGGCCTGGCCCTGGCCCTGGCCCTGGCCTGGGCCTGGCCTGGCCTGGCCTGGCCTGGCCTGGCCTGGCCCTGGCCCTGGCCTGGCCCTGGCCTGGCCTGGCCTGGCCTGGCCCCTGGCCCTGGCCCTGGCCTGGCCTGGCCCTGGCCTGGCCCTGGCCTGGCCTGGCCCTGGCCTGGCCTGGCCCTGGCCTGGCCTGGCCTGGCCTGGCCTGGCCTGGCCCTGGCCCTGGCCTGGCCTGGCCTGGCCTGGCCTGGCCTGGCCTGGCCTGGCCTGGGCCTGGGCCTGGCTTACTGGCCTGGCCTGGCCTGGCCTGGGCCTGGCCTGGCCTGGCCCTGGCCTCGGCCCTGGCCTGGCCTGGCCCTGGCCTGGCCCGGGCCTGGCCTGGCCTGGCCTGGCCTGGCCTGGCCTGGCCTGGCCTGGCCTAGGCCTGGCCCTGGCCCTGGCCTGGCCCTGGGCCTGGCCGGCCTGGCCTGGCCTGGCCTGGCCTGGCCTGGCCTGGCCTGGCCTGGCCTGGCCCCGGCCTGGGCCTGGCCTGGCCTGGCCTGGCCTGGCCTGGCCTGGCCTGGCCTGGCCCTGAGCCTGGCCTGGCCTGGCCCTGGCCCTGGCCTGGCCTGGCCTGGCCTGGCCCTGGCCTGGCCTGGCCCTGGCCCTGGCCTGGCCTGGCCTGGCCTGCCCGGGCCTGGCCTGGCCTGGCCTGGCTGGTGGCCTGGCCTGCCTGGTGGCCTGGCCTGGCCTGGGCCTGGGCCTGGGCCTGGCCCTGGCCTGGCCCTGGCCTGGCCTGGGCCCTGGGCCTGGCCCGGGCCCTGGCTCTGGCCTGGCGGCCTGGCCTGGCCTGGCCTGGCCTGGCCGTGGCCCTGGCCGCATTGGCCTTGTTACACTCCGGTGTTACTCCATGGCCTGGGCTGGCCCTGGCCTGGCCCTGGCCCTTGGCTTCTGGCCTGGCCTGGCCTGGCCTGGCCTGGCCACTGGCCTGGCCCTGGCCCTGGCTCGGCCTGGCCCTGGCCTGGCCTGGCCTGGCTGGCCTCGCCTGGCCTGGCCTGGCCTGGCCTGCGCCTGGCCTGGCCTGGCCCTGGCCTGGCCTTTGTTTCTTCGCCTGGCCTGGCCTGGCCTGGCCCTGGCCTGGCCTGGCCTCCTGGCCTGGCCTGGCTGGCCTGGGCCTGGCCTGGCCCTGGCCGGCCTGGCCTGGCCCTGGCCTGGCCTGGGCCTGGCCTGGCCTGGCCTGCTGGCTGTGCCCTGGCCTGGCCGCGGCCCTGGCCCTGGCCTGGCCTGGCTGGCTGGCCTGGCCTGGCCTGGCCTGGCCTGGCCTGGCCTGGCCCTGGCCTGGCCTGGCCCTGGGCCCTGGGCCCGGGCCCTGGCCTGGCCTGGCCCTGGCCCTGGCCTGGGCCTGGCCTGGCCTGGCCCTGGCCTGGCCTGGCCTGGCCTGGCCTGGCCTGGCCTGGCTGGCCTGGCCTGGCCCTGGCCTGGCCTGGCCCTGGCCCTGGCCTGGCCTGAGCCTGGCCTGGCCTGGCCCTGGCCCTGTTCGCCTGGCCCTGGCCCTGGCCCTGGCCTGGCCCGCTGGCCTGGCCTGGCCTGGCACTGGCTGGCCTGGCCTGGGCCTGGGCCCCCCTGGCCTTGGCCTGGCCTGGCCTGGGCTGGCCGGCCCGGGCCCTGGGCCTGGCCTGGCCTGGCCTGGCCTGGCTCTGTTTCTGGCCCTGGCCCTGGCCCTGGCCTGGCCCTGGCCTGGCCTGGCCTGGCCTGGCCCTGGCCCTGGCCCTGGGCCCTGGCCCTGGCCTGGCGGCTGGCCTGGCCTTCGGCCCTGGGCCTGGCCTGGCCTGGCTGGCCTGGCCGGCCTGGCCTGGCCTGGCCTGGCCTGGCCTGGCCTGGCCTGGCCCTGGCCTGGCCCTGGCCTGGCCTGGCCCTGGCCTGGCCTTTGGCCTGGGCCTGGCCTGAGCCTGGCCTTGGCCTGGCCTGGCCTGGCCTGGCCTGGCTGGCTGGCCTGGCCTGGCGCCTGGCCGGGGCCTGGCATTCTGGCCTGTTTGCCTCCCGGCCTGAGCGGGCTTTGGTTGCAATGAAATCCGCACCTAGCCCCCTCCAAAGCACATCGATTGACATCTACGGCCTCCCAGGAGTAACAAAAACAAACCCCAGCTCCCCACGACATTACCTTCTCCACATACAGAATTGGACAGGGGTGTCCGATGGAGTTTTTATCCCTGTACCTATGTGCAAAAAACATAACCAAATTTTGAAATCCATCTAGCCCCTCCAAAGCACACCAATGGACATCTACGGCCTCCCAGAAGTACAACAAAACAAACCCCAGTTTCCCCACGACATTACCTTCTCCACATACAGAATTGGACAGGGGTGTCCAATTGAGTTTTTATCCCTGTACCTAACCCTAACCCCTAACCCTAACCTAACCTAACCCTAACCCTAACCTAACACTCCTACCTATCCGATGGAGTTTTACCCTGTACCTAACCTAACCCTAACCCTAACCCCCCTAACCCTAGCCCTCCAAAGCACATCGTTGGACATCTATGGCCTCCCAGGAGTACAACAAAACAAACCCCAGCTCCCCACGACATTACCTTCTCCACATACAGAATTGGACAGGGGTGTCCAATTGAGTTTTTATCCCTGTACCTATGTGCAAAAAACATAACCACAATTTGAAATCCACCTAGCCCCTCCCAAGCACATCGATGGACATCTATGGCCTCCCAGGAGTACAACAAAACAAACCCCAGCTCCCCATGACATTACCTTCTCCACATACAGAATTGGACAGGGGTGTCCAATTGGGTTTTTATCCCTGTACCCTATGTGCAAAAAACATAACCACATTTGAATCCACCTAGCCCCCTCCAAAGCACATCGATGGACATCTATGGCCTCCCAGGAGTACAACAAAACCAAACCCCAGCTCCCCACGACATTACCTTCTCCACATACAGAATTGGACAGGGGGTGTCCAATTGAGTTTTTATCCCTGTACCTATGTGCAAAAACATAACCACATTTTGAAATCCACCTAGCCCCTCCAAAGCACATCGATTGCATCTACGGCCTCCCAGGAGTACAACAAAACAAACCCCAGCTCCCCACGACATTACCTTCTCCACATACAGAATTGGACAGGGTGTCCGATTGAGTTTTTATCCCTGTACCCTATGTGAAAAATAACCAAATTTTAAATCCATCTAGCCCCCTCCAAAGCACATCAATGGACATCTACGGCCTCCCAGAGTACAACAAAACAAACCCCAGTTCCCCACTGACATTACCTTCTCCACATACAGAATTGGACAGGGGTGTCCAATTGAGTTTTTATCCCTGTATGTGTAAAAACATAACAACATTTTGAAATCCACCTAGCCCCCTCCAAAGCACATCAATTGGACATCTCTGGCCTCCCAGAAGTACAACAAAACAAACCCCAGCTCCCCCACGACATTATCTTCTCCACATACAGAGATTGGACAGGGTGTCCGATGGAGTTTTTATCCCTGTACCTAACCTTCAACCTAACCCTAACCCTAACCTAACCTAACCCTAACCTAACCTAACCTAACCTAACCCTAACCCTAACCCTGACACAATTAGAAAAAACATATTACAAACACACCTGGTCAACATTTTCAGATTCACCCACCAACTTCCCTCCATATTACGGTCTGGAGATGAAATCCACCTGGACCAGAGGCCAGAGAACGGCCGAATCCAGGTGGATTTAACTTAATACTTCTTGGCTCCACTGGGGATGAATATCAAAGAATAAATAAAAACATTAACACTTTTGAGTTCTGAGACCGGGCAAGGTGCAATAGCCGTGCAACCTAAAAGGTTTGAAACCAGTATAAACATAAACCCTCTTAAACCTAACCTAACCCTAACCTAAACCTAACCCTAAACCCTAACCCTAACCCTAACCCTAACCCTAACCCTAACCCTAAACCCTAACCCTAACCCTAACCCTAACCCTAACCCTAACCCTAACACTACCCTAACCCTAACCCTAACCCTAACCCTAACCACATTTTGAAATCCACCTAGCCCCCTCCAAAGCACATCGATGGACATCTATGGCCTCCCAGGAGTACAACAAAACAAACCCCAACTCCCCACGACATTACCTTCTCCCACATACAGAATTGGACAGGGGGTGTCCAATTGAGTTTTTATCCCTGTACCTATGTGCAAAAAACATAACCACATTTTGAAATCCACCAGCCCCCTCCAAAGCACATCGATGGACATCTATGGCCTCCCAGGAGTACAACAAAACAAACCCCAGCTCCCCACGACATTACCTTCTCCACATACAGAATTGGACAGGGGGTGTCCAATTGAGTTTTTATCCCTGTACCTACTGTGAAAAACATAACCACATTTTTGAAATCCACCTAGCCCCCTCCAAAGCACATCGATTGACATCTACGGCCTCCCAGGAGTACAACAAAACAAACCCCCAGCTCCCCACGACATTACCTTCTCCCATACAGAATTGGACGGGGTGTCCGTGGAGTTTTTATCCCTGTACCCTATGTGCAAAAACATAACCAAATTTTTAAATCCATCTAGCCCCCTCCAAAGCACATCAATGGACATCTACGGCTCTCCCAGAAGTACAACAAAACAAACCCCAGTTCCCCACGACATTACCTTCTCCACATACAGAATTGGACAGGGGTGTCCAATTGAGTTTTTATCCCTGTATGTGTAAAAAACATAACAACATTTTGAAATCCACCTAGCCCCCTCCAAAGCACATCAATGGACATCTACGGCTCCCAGAAGTACAACAAAACAAACCCCAGCTCCCCACCGACATTATCTTCTCCACATACAGAATTGGACAGGGGTGTCCGATGGAGTTTTATCCCTGTACCTAACCCTAACCCCTAACCCTAACCTAACCCTAACCCTAACCCTAACCCTAACCCTAACCCTAACCCTACACAATTAGAAAAAACATATTACAAACACACCTGGTCCAACATTTTCAGATTCACCCAACAACTTCCCTCCATATTACCGGTCTGGAGATGAAATCCACCTGGACCAGAGGCCAGAGAAAGCGGCCGAATCCAGGTGGATTTCAAAACTTAATACTTTGGCTCCACTGGGGATGAATATCAAAGAATAAATAAAACATTAACACTTTTGAGTTCTCGAGACCACAAAGGTGCAATAGGCCCGTGCAACCTAAAGGTTTGAAACCAGTATAAACATAAACCCTCTTAAACCTAACCTAACCTAACCCTAAACCCCTAACCTAAACCTAACCTAACCCTAACCTAACCTAGCCTAGCCTAGGCCTAAGCCTAACCTAACCCTAACCCTAACCTAACCCTAACTTACTACCCTAACCCTAACCTAACCTCCTAACTCCTAACCATTTTGAAATCCACCTAGCCCCCTCCAAAGCACATCGATGGACATCTATGGCCTCCCAGGAGTACAACAAAACAAACCCACAACTCCCCACGACATTACCTTCTCCACATACAGAATTGGACAGGGGTGTCCAATTGAGTTTTTATCCCTGTACCTATGTGCAAAAAACATAACCACATTTTGAAATCCACCTAGCCCCCTCCAAAGCACATCAATGGACATCTACGGCCTCCCAGAAGTACAACAAAACAACCCCCAGCTCCCACGACATTACCTTCTCCACATACAGAATTGGACAGGGTGTCCAATTGAGTTTTTATCCCTGTACCTATGTGCAAAAAACATAACCACATTTTGAAATCCACCTAGCCCCCTCCAAAGCACATCAATGGACATCTACGGCCTCCCAGAAGTACAACAAAACAAACCCCAGCTCCCCACGACATTACCTTCTCCACATACAGAATTGGACAGGGGTGTCCAATTGAGTTTTTATCCCTGTACCTATGTGCAAAAAACATAACCACATTTTGAAATCCACCTAGCCCTCCAAAGCACATCAATGGACATCTCGGACTCCCAGAAGTACAACAAAACAAACCCCAGCTCCCACGACATTACCTTCTCCACATACAGAATTGGACAGGGGTGTCCGATGGAGTTTTTTATCCCTGTACCCTATGTGCAAAAACATAACAAAATGTTGAAATCCACCGCTCCAAAGCACATCGATGGACATCTACCGCCTCCCAGGAGTACAACAAAACAAACCCCAGCTCCCCATGACATTACCTTCTCCCATACAGAATTGGACAGGGGTGTCCAATTGAGTTTTTATCCCTGTACCCTATGTGAAAAAACATAACCACATTTTGAAATCCACCTAGCCCCCTCCAAAGCAATCGATGGACATCTATGGCCTCCCAGGAGTACAACAAAAACAAACCCCAGCTCCCCGACATTACCTTCTCCACATACAGAATTGGACAGGGGTGTCCAATCGAGTTTTTATCCCTGTACCTATGTGCAAAAAACATAACCACATTTTGAAATCCACCTAGCCCCCTCCAAAGCACATCGATTGACATCTACGGCCTCCCAGGAGTACAACAAAACAAACCCCAGCTCCCCCACGACATTACCTTCTCCACATACAGAATTGGACAGGGGTGTCCGATGGAGTTTTTATCCCTGTACCTATGTGCAAAAAACATAACCAAATTTTGAAATCCATCTAGCCCCCTCCAAAGCACATCAATGGACATCTACGGCCTCCCAGAAGTACAACAAAACAAACCCCAGTTCCCCACGACATTACCTTCTCCACATACAGAATTGGACAGGGGTGTCCAATTGAGTTTTTATCCCTGTACCTAACCTAACCCTAACCCTAACTCCTAACCCTAACCCTAACTACCTAACCCTAACCTAACCCTAACCTAACCCTAACCCTAACCCTAACCTAACCCCAACCCTACCCTATCCGATGGGTTTTTATCCCTGTACCTAACCTAACCCTACTACCCTAACCCTAACCCTAACCCTAACCCTAGCCCCCTCCAAAGCACATCGATGGACATCTATGGCCTCCCAGGAGTACAACAAAACAAACCCCAGCTCCCAACAACATTACCTTCTCCACATACAGAATTGGACAGGGGTGTCCAATTGAGTTTTTATCCCTGTACCTATGTGCAAAAAACATAACCACATTTTGAAATCCACCTAGCCCCCTCCAAAGCACATCAATTGACATCTACGGCCTCCCAGAAGTACAACAAAACAAACCCCAGCTCCCCACGACATTACCTTCTCCACATACAGAATTGGACAGGGGTGTCCGATGGAGTTTTTATCCCTGTACCCTATGTGCAAAAAACATAACAAAATGTTGAAATCCACCTAGCCCCCTCCAAAGCACATCGATGGACATCTATGGCCTCCCAGGAGTACAACAAAACAAACCCCAGCTCCCCACGACATTACCTTCTCCACATACAGAATTGGACAGGGGTGTCCAATTGAGTTTTTATCCCTGTACCCTATGTGCAAAAACATAACCACATTTTGAAATCCACCTAGCCCTCCAAAGCACATCGATGGACATCTATGGCCTCCCAGGAGTACAACAAAACAAACCCCCAACTCCCCCCGACATTACCTTCTCCACATACAGAATTGGAGAAGGGTGTCCAATGAGTTTTTATCCCTGTACCTATGTGCAAAAAACATAACCACATTTTGAAATCCACCTAGCCCCCTCCAAAGCACATCAATGGACATCTACGGCCTCCCAGAAGTACAACAAAACAAACCCCAGCTCCCCACGACATTACCTTCTCACATACAGAATTGGACAGGGGTGTCCAATTGAGTTTTTATCCCTGTACCTATGTGCAAAAAACATAACCACATTTTTGAAATCCACCTAGCCCCCTCCAAAGCACATCGATGGACATCTATGGCCTCCCAGGAGTACAACAAAACAAACCCCAGCTCCCCATGACATTACCTTCTCCACATACAGAATTGGACAGGGGTGTCCAATTGAGTTTTTATCCCTGTACCTATGTGCAAAAACATAACCACATTTTGAAATCCACCTAGCCCCCTCCAAAGCACATCGATTGACATCTACGGCCTCCCAGGAGTACAACAAAACAAACCCCAGCTCCCCACGACATTACCTTCTCCACATACAGAATTGGACAGGGGTGTCCGATGGAGTTTTTATCCCTGTACCTATGTGCAAAAAACATAACCAAATTTTGAAATCCATCTAGCCCCTCGAAAGCACATCAATGGACATCTACGGCCTCCCAGAAGTACAACAAAACAAACCCCAGCTCCCCACGACATTACCTTCTCCACATACAGAATTGGACAGGGGTGTCCAATTGAGTTTTTATCCCTGTACCTAACCCTAACCCTAACCCTAACCCTAACCCTAACCCTAACCCTAACCCTAACCCTAACCCTAACCTAACCCTAACCCTAACCCTAACCCTAACCCTACCCTATCCAATGGAGTTTTATCCCTGTACCTAACCCTAACCTAACCCTAACCCTAACCCTACCTAACCCTAGCCCCTCCAAAGCACATCGATGGACATCTATGGCCTCCCAGGAGTACAACAAAACAAACCCCAGCTCCCAACGACATTACCTTCTCCACATACAGAATTGGACAGGGGGTGTCCAATTGAGTTTTTATCCCTGTACCTATGTGCAAAAACATAACCACATTTTGAAATCCACCTAGCCCCCTCCAAAGCACATCGATTGACATCTACGGCCTCCCAGGAGTACAACAAAACAAACCCCAGCTCCCCCACGACATTACCTTCTCCACATACAGAATTGGACAGGGGTGTCCGATGGAGTTTTTATCCCTGTACCTATGTGCAAAAAACATAACCAAATTTTGAAATCCATCTAGCCCCCTCCAAACACATCAATGGACATCTACGGCCTCCCAGAAGTACAACAAAACAAACCCCAGTTCCCCACGACATTACCTTCTCCACATACAGAATTGGACAGGGGTGTCCAATTGAGTTTTTATCCCTGTACCTAACCCTAACCCTAACCCTAACCCTAACCTAACCTAACCCTACCCTAACTTGCCTAACCCTACCCTATCCGATGGAGTTTTTATCCCTGTACCCTAACCCTAACCTAACCATAACCCTAACCCTAACTCCTAGCCCCTCCAAAGCACATCGATGGACATCTATGGCCTCCCAGGAGTACAACAAAACAAAACCCAGCTCCCCACGACATTACCTTCTCCACATACAGAATTGGACAGGGGTGTCCAATTGAGTTTTTATCCCTGTACCTATGTGCAAAAACATAACCACAATTTGAAATCCACCTAGCCCCTCCAAAGCACATCGATGGACATCTATGGCCTCCCAGGAGTACAACAAAACAAACCCCAGCTCCCCACGACATTACCTTCTCCACATACAGAATTGGACAGGGGTGTCCAATTGAGTTTTTATCCCTGTACCTATGTGCAAAAAACATAACCACATTTTGGAAATCCACCTAGCCCCCTCCAAAGCACATCGATTGACATCTACGGCCTCCCAGGAGTACAACAAAACAAACCCCAGCTCCCCACGACATTACCTTCTCCACATACAGAATTGGACAGGGGTGTCTCGATGGAGTTTTTATCCCTGTACCTATGTGCAAAAAACATAACCAAATTTTGAAATCCATCTAGCCCCCTCCAAAGCACATCAATGGACATCTACGGCCTCCCAGAAGTACAACAAAACAAACCCCAGTTCCCCACGACATTACCTTCTCCACATACAGAATTGGACAGGGGTGTCCAATTGAGTTTTTATCCCTGTACCTAACCCTAACCCTAACCCTAACCCTAACCCTAACCCTAACCCTAACCCTAACCCTACCCTATCCGATGGAGATTTTATCCCTGTACCTAACCCTAACCCTAACCCTAACCCTAACCCTAACCCTAACCCTAGCCCCCTCCAAAGCACATCGATGGACATCTATGGCCTCCCAGGAGTACAACAAAACAAACCCCAGCTCCCAACGACATCACCTTCTCCACATACAGAATTGGACAGGGGTGTCCGATGGAGTTTTTATCCCTGTACCTATGTGCAAAAAACATAACCAAATTTTGAAATCCATCTAGCCCCCTCCAAAGCACATCAATGGACATCTACGGCCTCCCAGAAGTACAACAAAACAAACCCCAGTTCCCCACGACATTACCTTCTCCACATACAGAATTGGACAGGGGTGTCCAATTGAGTTTTTATCCCTGTACCTAACCCTAACCCTAACCCTAACCCTAACCCTAACCTAACCCTAACCCTAACCCTAACCCTAACCCTAACCCTAACCCTACCCTATCCGATGGAGTTTTTATCCCTGTACCTAACCCTAACCCTAACCCTAACCCTAACCCTAACCCTAACCCTAGCCCCCTCCAAAGCACATCGATGGACATCTATGGCCTCCCAGGAGTACAACAAAACAAACCCCAGCTCCCCACGACATTACCTTCTCCACATACAGAATTGGACAGGGGTGTCCAATTGAGTTTTTATCCCTGTACCCAAGGGCCAAAAAACATAACCACAATTTGAAATCCACCTAGCCCCTCCAAAGCACATCGATGGACATCTATGGCCTCCCAGGAGTACAACAAAACAAACCCCCAGCTCCCCATGACATTACCTTCTCCACATACAGAATTGGACAGGGGTGTCCAATTGAGTTTTTATCCCTGTACCCTATGTGCAAAAAACATAACCACATTTTGAAATCCACCTAGCCCCCTCCAAAGCACATCGATGGACATCTATGGCCTCCCAGGAGTACAACAAAACAAACCCCAGCTCCCCACGACATTACCTTCTCCACATACAGAATTGGACAGGGGTGTCCAATTGAGTTTTTATCCCTGTACCTATGTGCAAAAAACATAACCACATTTTGAAATCCACCTAGCCCCCTCCAAAGCACATCGATTGACATCTACGGCCTCCCAGGAGTACAACAAAACAAACCCCAGCTCCCCACGACATTACCTTCTCCACATACAGAATTGGACAGGGGTGTCCGATGGAGTTTTTATCCCTGTACCTATGTGCAAAAAACATAACCAAATTTTGAAATCCATCTAGCCCCCTCCAAAGCACATCAATGGACATCTACGGCCTCCCAGAAGTACAACAAAACAAACCCCAGTTCCCCACGACATTACCTTCTCCACATACAGAATTGGACAGGGGTGTCCAATTGAGTTTTTATCCCTGTACCTAACCCTAACCCTAACCCTAACCCTAACCCTAACCCTAACCCTAACCCTACCCTATCCGATGGAGTTTTTATCCCTGTACCTAACCCTAACCCTAACTCTAACCTAACCCTAACCCTAACCCTAGCCCCTCCAAAGCACATCGATGGACATCTATGGCCTCCCAGGAGTACAACAAAACAAACCCCAGCTCCCAACGACATTACCTTCTCCACATACAGAATTGGACAGGGGTGTCCAATTGAGTTTTTATCCCTGTACCTATGTGCAAAAACATAACCACATTTTGAAATCCACCTAGCCCCCTCCAAAGCACATCAATGGACATCTACGGCCTCCCAGAAGTACAACAAAACAAACCCCAGCTCCCCACGACATTAACTTCTCCACATACAGAATTGGACAGGGGTGTCCGATGGAGTTTTTATCCCTGTACCCTATGTGCAAAAAACATAACAAAATGTTGAAATCCACCTAGCCCCCCTCCAAAGCACATCGATGGACATCTATGGCCTCCCAGGAGTACAACAAAACAAACCCCAGCTCCCCACGACATTACCTTCTCCACATACAGAATTGGACAGGGGTGTCCAATTGAGTTTTTATCCCTGTACCCTATGTGCAAAAAAACATAACCACATTTTGAAATCCACCTAGCCCCCTCCAAAGCACATCGATGGACATCTATGGCCTCCCAGGAGTACAACAAAACAAACCCCAACTCCCCACGACATTACCTTCTCCACATACAGAATTGGAGAGGGGTGTCCAATTGAGTTTTTATCCCTGTACCTATGTGCAAAAAACATAACCACATTTTGAAATCCACCTAGCCCCCTCCAAAGCACATCAATGGACATCTACGGCCTCCCAGAAGTACAACAAAACAAACCCCAGCTCCCCACGACATTACCTTCTCCACATACAGAATTGGACAGGGGTGTCCAATTGAGTTTTTATCCCTGTACCTATGTGCAAAAAACATAACCACATTTTGAAATCCACCTAGCCCCCTCCAAAGCACATCGATGGACATCTATGGCCTCCCAGGAGTACAACAAAACAAACCCCAGCTCCCCATGACATTACCTTCTCCACATACAGAATTGGACAGGGGTGTCCAATTGAGTTTTTATCCCTGTACCTATGTGCAAAAACATAACCACATTTTGAAATCCACCTAGCCCCCTCCAAAGCACATCGATTGACATCTACGGCCTCCCAGGAGTACAACAAAACAAACCCCAGCTCCCCACGACATTATCTTCTACACATACAGAATTGGACAGGGGTGTCCGATGGAGTTTTTATCCCTGTACCTATGTGCAAAAAACATAACCAAATTTTGAAATCCATCTAGCCCCCTCGAAAGCACATCAATGGACATCTACGGCCTCCCAGAAGTACAACAAAACAAACCCCAGTTCCCCACGACATTACCTTCTCCACATACAGAATTGGACAGGGGTGTCCAATTGAGTTTTTATCCCTGTACCTAACCCTAACCCTAACCCTAACCCCTAACCCTAACCCTAACCTAACCCTAACCCTAACCCTAACCCTAACCCTAACCCTAACCCTACCCTATCCAATGGAGTTTTTATCCCTGTACCTAACCCTAACCCTAACCCTAACCCTAACCCTAACCCTAACCCTAACCCTAACCCTAACCCTAGCCCCCTCCAAAGTACATCGATGGACATCTATGGCCTCCCAGGAGTACAACAAAACAAACCCCAGCTCCCAACGACATTACCTTCTCCACATACAGAATTGGACAGGGGTGTCCAATTGAGTTTTTATCCCTGTACCTATGTGCAAAAAACATAACCACATTTTGAAATCCACCTAGCCCCCTCCAAAGCACATCGATTGACATCTACGGCCTCCCAGGAGTACAACAAAACAAACCCCAGCTCCCCACGACATTACCTTCTCCACATACAGAATTGGACAGGGGTGTCCGATGGAGTTTTTATCCCTGTACCTATGTGCAAAAAACATAACCAAATTTTGAAATCCATCTAGCCCCCTCCAAAGCACATCAATGGACATCTACGGCCTCCCAGAAGTACAACAAAACAAACCCCAGTTCCCCACGACATTACCTTCTCCACATACAGAATTGGACAGGGGTGTCCAATTGAGTTTTTATCCCTGTACCTAACCCTAACCCTAACCCTAACCTAACCCTAACCCTAACCCTAACCCTAACCTAACCCTAACCCTAACCCTAACCCTAACCCTACCCTATCCAATGGAGTTTTTATCCCTGTACCTAACCCTAACCCTAACCCTAACCCTAACCCTAACCCTAACCCTAACCCTAGCCCCCTCCAAAGCACATCGATGGACATCTATGGCTCCCAGGAGTACAACAAAACAAACCCCAGCTCCCCACGACATTACCTTCTCCACATACAGAATTGGACAGGGGTGTCCAATTGAGTTTTTATCCCTGTACCTATGTGCAAAAAACATAACCACAATTTGAAATCCACCTAGCCCCCTCCAAAGCACATCGATGGACATCTATGGCCTCCCAGGAGTACAACAAAACAAACCCCAGCTCCCCACGACATTACCTTCTCCACATACAGAATTGGACAGGGGTGTCCAATTGAGTTTTTATCCCTGTACCTATGTGCAAAAAACATAACCACATTTTGAAATCCACCTAGCCCCCTCCAAAGCACATCGATTGACATCTACGGCCTCCCAGGAGTACAACAACACAAACCCCAGCTCCCCACGACATTACCTTCTCCACATACAGAATTGGACAGGGGTGTCCGATGGAGTTTTTATCCCTGTACCCTATGTGCAAAAAACATAACCAAATTTTTTAATCCATCTAGCACCCTCCAAAGCACATCAATGGACATCTACGGCCTCCCAGAAGTACAACAAAACAAACCCCAGTTCCCCACGACATTACCTTCTCCACATACAGAATTGGACAGGGGTGTCCAATTGAGTTTTTATCCCTGTATGTGTAAAAAACATAACAACATTTTGAAATCCACCTAGCCCCCTCCAAAGCACATCAATGGACATCTACGGCCTCCCAGAAGTACAACAAAACAAACCCCAGCTCCCCACTACATTATCTTCTCCACATACAGAATTGGACAGGGGTGTCCGATGGAGTTTTTATCCCTGTACCTATGTGCAAAAAACATAACCACATTTTGAAATCCACCTAGCCCCCTCCAAAGCACATCAATGGACATCTACGGCCTCCCAGGAGTACAACAAAACAAACCCCAGCTCCCCACGACATTACCTTCTCCACATACAGAATTGGACAGGGGTGTCCAATTGAGTTTTTATCCCTGTATGTGTAAAAAACATAACAAAATTTTGAAATCCACCTAGCCCCCTCCAAAGCACATCAATGGACATCTACGGCCTCCCAGAAGTACAACAAAACAAACCCCAGCTCCCCACGACATTACCTTCTCCACATACAGAATTGGACAGGGGTGTCCGATGGAGTTTTTATCCCTGTACCTAACCCTAACCCTAACCCTAACCCTAACCCTAACCCTAAACCCTAACCCTAACCCTAACCCTAACCCTAACCCTAACCTTCTCCACATACAGAATTGGACAGGGGTGTCCAATTGAGTTTTTATCCCTGTATGTGTAAAAAACATAACAACATTTTGAAATCCACCTAGCCCCCTCCAAAGCACATCAATGGACATCTATGGCCTCCCAGGAGTACAACAAAACAAACCCCAGCTCCCCACGACATTACCTTCTCCACATACAGAATTGGACAGGGGTGTCCGATGGAGTTTTTATCCCTGTACCCTAACCCTAACCCTAACCCTAACCCTAACCCTAACCCTAAACCCTAAACCCTAAACCCTAACCCTAACCCTAACCCCTAACCCTAACCCTAACCCTAACCCTAACCCTAACCCTAACCCTAACCTTCTCCACATACAGAATTGGACAGGGGTGTCCAATTGAGTTTTTATCCCTGTATGTGTAAAAAACATAACAACATTTTGAAATCCACCTAGCCCCCTCCAAAGCACATCAATGGACCCTAACCCTAACCCTAACCCTAACCCTAACCCTAACCCTAACCCTCCACATACAGAATTGGACAGGGGTGTCCGATGGAGTTTTTATCCCTGTACCTAACCCTAACCCTAACCCCAACCCCAACCCCAACCCCAACCCCAACCCCAACCCCAACCCCAACCCTAACCCTAACCCTAACCCTAACCCTAACCCTAACCCTACATACAATCCAGCCCCGTGGTATAACATAACATTACATACCATCCATCCCCGTGGTATAACATAACATTACATACTACCCAGACCCCGTGGTAATACATAACATTACATACCATCAAGCCCCGTGGTATAACATAACCTTACATACCATCCAGCCCTGTGGTATAACATAACATTACATACCATCCAGTCAAGTGGTATAACATAACCTTACATACCATCCAGCCCTGTGGTATAACATAACCTTACATGCCATCCAGCCCCGTGGTATAACATGACCTTACATACCATCAAGCCCCGTGATATAACATAACATTAAATACCACCCAGCCCCCGTGGTATAACCTTACATACCAATCAGCCCCCGTGGTATAACATAACCTTACATGCCATCCAGCCCTGTGATATAACATAAACTTACATACCATCCAGCCCCGTGGTATAACATAACCTTACATACCATCCAGCCCTGTGGTATAACATAACATTACATACCATCCAGCCCTGTGGTATAACATAACATTACATAGCACCCAGCCCTGTGGTATAACATAACCTTACATACCATCCAGCTCTGTGGTATAACATAATATTACATACCACCCAGCACCCGTGGTATAACATAACCTTACATACCATCCAGCCCTTTGGTATTACATAACCTTACATACCATCCAGTCCCCTAGGTATAAAATAACCTTACATACCATCCAGCCCTTTGGTATAATATAACATTACATGTATTCCAGCCCTGTGGTATAACATAACCTTACATGCCATCCAGCCCTGTGGTATAACATAACCTTACATGCCATCCAGCCCTGTGATATAACATAAACTTACATACCATCCAGCCCTGTGGTATAACATAACCTTACATACCATCCAGCCCTGTGGTATAACATAACCCTACATACCATCCAGCCCCTGTGGTATAACATAACATTACATACCATCCAGCCCTTTGGTATTACATAACCTTACATACCATCCAGTCCCCTAGGTATAAAATAACCTTACATACCATCCAGCCCTTTGGTATAATATAACATTACATGTATTCCAGCCCTGTGGTATAACATAACCTTACATGCCATCCAGCCCTGTGGTATAACATAACCTTACATGCCATCCAGCCCTGTGATATAACATAAACTTACATACCATACAGCCCCGTAGAATAGCATCACCTTACATACCATCCAGCCCCCCTGGTATAACATAAATTTACATACCATCAAGCCCTGTGGTATAACATAACCTTACATACCATCCAGCCTCTGTGGTATAACATAACCTTACATACCATCCAGCCCCCGTGCTATAACATAACCTTACATATCATCAAGCCCTGTGGTATAACATAACATTACATACCATCCAGCCCCCGTGGTATAACATAACATTACATACCATCCAGCCCCCGTTGTATAACATAACCTTACATGGCCGAAATGGGTGCTCTTGGTCGGATTGGGGTGGAGAGTCAGACACCCCACATGGTAACCATCCGGTTTTCACTAGGAGAACCAGGGACCGGCTCCTGAGTCACACATGGCCGAAATGGGTGCTCTTGGTCGGATTGGGGTGGAAGGTCAGACACCCCACTTCCAATTGGACATGGTATCCCGACGGTTTTCACTAGGAGAACCAGGGGAGGGCTCCTTCAGTCACACATGCCCAGGATGGGTGCTCATGTCCAGCTTGGGGGAGACCCCAAGGTGCTTGTGTGTTGGGGATGGGGGGTGTTGGGGGTGGGGGTGCACTGCCCCCCAGCTGATTTTCGGCCATGGGGTGGCGCCATTTCGCATTTTAGGACGGATTTCAATAGGAGAACCAGAGGAGGGCTCCTTCAGTCACACATGCCCAGGATGGGTGCTCATGTCTGGCTTGGGGAGACCCCAAGGGGCTTGTGGGTTGGGGGGAGTGGGGGTGTGGGTACACTGCCCCCCAGCTGATTTTCGGCCATGGGGTGGCGCCATTTCGCATTTTAGGACGGATTTCACTAGGAGAACCAGAGGAGGGCTCCTTCAATCACACATGCCCAGGATGGGTGCTCATGTCTGTCTTGGTGGAGACCCCAAGGGGCTTGGGGGTTGGGGGTGGGGGGTGGTGGGGGTGTGGGTGCACTGCCCCCCAGCTGATTTTCGGCCATGGGGTGGCGCCATTTCGCATTTTAGGACGGATTTCACTAAGAGAACCAGAGGAGGGCTCCTTCAGTCACACATGCCCAGGATTGGTGCTCATGTCTGGCTTGGGGGAGACCCCGAGGGGCTTGGGGGTTAGGGGTGGGGGGTGTTTGGGGTGGGGGTGCACTACCCCCCAGCTGATTTTCGGCCATGGGGTGGCGCCAATTCGCATTTTAGGACGGATTTCACTAATTAAACTAGAGTAGGGCTCCTTCAGTCATACATGGGCGGGTGGGTGCCCATGGCTGGCTTGGGGGAGACCCCCAAGGGCGGGGCCCACCCGGATTCGTCCACAAGGGGGCGCCACCTGTCATTTTAGGACGGTTTTCATTATGAGAAACAGGGGATGGCTCCTGACTCACACATGGACGTGCTGGGTGCCCATGGCCAGCTTGGGGGAGACCCCAAGGGCCCCCCCCCCCCCCACCCGGATTCGTCCACAAGGGGGCGCCACCTGTCATTTTAGGACGGTTTTCACTAGGAGAACCAGGGGGTGGCTCCTGACTCACACATGGGCGTGCTGGGGGTCATTGCCCGGGCTGGGGGGGGGACCCCAAGGGGGGGCAAACCCCCCTTAACCGTTCACCGTGTAATCGGACGGTTTTCACTAGGAGAACAGCTCCTAGGGGCTGCCTGCTCTGCCCCCCTGTGGACAGGTTCACTCACTCACACAGACACACCTATTCACTTGTGCCTTCTCCCATTGGTCCAGGGTGATCAGGCCTATAATTTGAGACCATTTGGGAAAAGATTAGAGCTTTCTGTCATTTTGAAACGCCCACAGGCAATTTCGCACTATACTGCTGTTTTGAATGTACAGCATAAACCAGGTCGTTTTGAGATTGAATAGCTACTTGAGTTGATTGGTTCTACTGAAATTACCAACAGGCATTGGTCCAGGGTGATCAGGCCTATAATTTGAGACCATTTGGGAAAAGATTAGAGCTTTCTGTCATTTTGAAACTCCCACAGGTATTTTGCTGACATCCATGCAGGCCCACATTGACCTTGTGACCTCTGGAGCTCCATGCATCTTGTTCTACACTCCCTACCTAGTAAAACCCTTTCTCACATGGGCCTGAGAGTACAGCTCATTTGAGACCATTTGGGAAAAGATTTTCTGTCATTGTTAAATGCCCACAAGAAGTTTCACATTATACTGCTGTTTTGAATGTACAGCAAAACCAGGTACACAGTAAAAAATGGGGTGTTAATATTTCAGAGTAAAGTTATTTTAACCCAGATAGAGTATTTTCAACATTTTTGAGAGTAAAGTTGCTCTATCAGTGGAGTTAAAAGTGAGTGTAAAAATCTGCAGATACGCAGTGACAATTTCAACTCTACAGCAGTGATGAATACCCGCCACTCTGCTTTGCTGAAGTTTGGCACGTACGTTGGTGGAGGAAGATTGCGAAGGAGTAGCTAGGCCACAGATATTGCTAGGTAAGTTACATCCCCGTTTTTTTCAACACCAAACCGGTATTTTTTAACTTTACATAATTTTAGAGTTGTGCTGATGTCAAGGTCATATTTTAGGTTCACGAGTTCCATGCGGCGTTCCCCCTTGCAGTGACCTCGTCATCAGCCAGCTAAATTAGCTTGTAAGTTCAGATGGTTGACAGTAATAACTGTTATATGATATACCCATGGAATATGTTTGATATTTTTGTGAATGGCTTGCTGTTTCATATGGCTAAAAATAGGTAACGTTAACTTAGCTAATCAGTTCGTTTGAAGGACACCACCGTTTGGCATGAGCGCAGATTGTGCTTGTCATGCGGTTAGCTAGCTTGCAATCAGTATCGGTAACTGTCTTTCTTTGTGTTGCAATATTTTCACGAATGAAGTTTGTCAGAATGGTAAATACGTAAAATAACGTTCGCTAACAACAAAACATTTATACAGATAGTATTGTTAGCTAACGTTATTGTATAGCTTCCCAGGCTTCCTTACACTAACGTTAACTGTTTTTTATAAAGCTATATATAACGGTAATGTTAGCATGCTTCTGATAGTTAGCCAGCTAATGTTGGTGTTATAAAACGATAACTTAGATCACTGATTTGCATGACGGGTTTGTTTAACATTGCTTAACCATTTTAATGGTTAGCTACTGTTCGAACTAAAATGGCTAATGAGCTAGCTAACTTTGACACATAGCTAGTTATTTGGTAGCTAATGGGACAATGTGCCTCTAAACTTGAACTAGCCTACACCCATTTGCTGCAGAAAATGGCAGCTTAACGTTATATTCAACCAGCACAACTTTGTCTACTTCAGCCTTTGTAATTGCAGTGTAACGTCTAAGTAATGCATAGTGCATTGCGTAGCTAGTACTACTGAGATAAATGGATAGTTAGCTAACGCTTAGTTGAACCAGCACTAAATGATGATTTTGAATATATATTTTCTTTGTTAACAGAGGCAAAATGCTGTTGCGTGTTCAGCTCGGGGAAGAGCAGAAATACGTCAAGCTGTCTGAGCTGACATTCAATGCTTTCTTGAAAGAAGGTAGGTATAATAGGTTAAAGCAATACATATCACCCTAATGACAAAATAATACAGCATTAAGCTATTATCTTATGATATCTATTTAGGTCTATAGTCATTTCTGCTGTGCTTTATATTTTCAGTAACATAAAATCAGGTGCAGATCCTTGTCTTTCATCATTTTGTGAACACATGAGGCAACATTAAGTATGAACTTGGATTCTTGTGAGAAGGGAATGCATGTTTTTCTTTTTTTCTTCTTTTTTTAACAGTGTGTCTAAAATTCAACATACCAGAAAGCAGAAAGCCAGACATTAAGGTGTATGACCAGTCTGACACAGAAGTTGACTCAGATGTTTTTGAAGAATTAGTAAAGGAGTCACCTGGAACTTTCAGAATCATGCTGGGCAATGGACTTGGTATTCATTCATTCAATTAGTTTTTTAGTTTAAAGGCCAGAATGAGAACCTTTATTGTCTTAAAAATAACAGTTTATTGTAATATGTTTCTATGTTTTGCACAAATTTCATAATGAACAGATACCTCTCATTCATCATCATGCTCGGGTACATCTGATGACACCATCATTCTGAATTTCACTGTGTGTGACGATGTTGAAGAAGTAGCGGCTGGCGAAGGAAGCCAGCCTAAAAGGCCATGCCACATAAACTATGAGGCAAAAGCAGTAAGTGGTGAACATTGCTGTTAAGTCCAATCTGAATGTTGTTTCATCATGTGACAGCATTACATATTGTTTTACAATTACGGAAAGCACATTTCTTTCCACCTATAGCTGATTGAAAAAATCCTAACATCAAAGCCTGGTGGTGAACGCATTATGCAAGAGTATGGAAAAACCAAATCTCTGACAGATGCCACCAGAAGACAGATGATCAACATACTTGCTGCTGAGATGACAGAAACACATGGGTAAGCATTAAGCATATAGATGGGCTGTAAAGAAACATTGTTATTATTTTCCGGTTATTAATTATGTAAAATGTGTTGTGCAATATCAATTCAGTGTGATGTTAACTTTGAATTCATATGCTAGGACATCCCCCCCAAAAGTGTCAGAGCACAGGGGATAGTAGCTTTGTTTCCCTATCTAGAAGACCCATACTCACAACATGGATATGTAAGTAAATGGGTTATTGCAACATTATGCACATATTCACTCTATGAAATGGGAATAGTACTCCTTTATAATTTATTTATAATAATATAGGATCATTACTACGATCCGGAGAGTGGTTCCGGATACCTTGCATGGCGATTGAAGACCATACAAAGAAAAACAGCAGAGGAAAGAGGTGCCTCAGTCAGCAAATCTCCTAAAGGTATGTTTTCTGATCAGTGACATGTAATTATAATGGTGACCTGTGAATTGTACAGAAAGGATTTCTTAACACTGTATTTTGTCTTAAGTTGGTGGGCCAGGCCGTGATCGTCAGCCCTTCACCTATGACAGAGAGCCATCTGATGAGGATGTGGAAGCAGCTATTGCTGTTTTGAGACACTCTGCTGATGAAAACACTGTCCGTGAGAAGATGAAAATGACCTTCATATATCGGCAAGCAATGGTCAATGATGAAGCCAAATCATCAGATGTCTTCTCGGTCTTCCCAAGATTTCTGGACACACCAGGACTGGTATGACAACTTAATTCACTGCATCACCAAAAATATCCAATGAAGAATAAGGTAACACTCATTATTTCTGTCTTTGTGTGTTACATTGCAGATAGAACAAGATTTCAGACTTCTGTTTGGTGAGGCCACAGCCAACAAATTCTTGGAGAAGTGGCCAACCACTTTCAAAGCAAAAGTAATAAAGGAAAGCCATGGACTTGTATCCACCACAGAACTCTTGGATTTGATGCGCAATGCTGAGTCAGCTGCTGAAGTTGAGAATGGTATGAATGAACTGTTTTACTTTTTATGTGGATAATGTAGGTGTGCATTATATGTCCATAATGGTGCAAGTTGTGAATAAGAATGTTATGCTACGGCACAATGTTAACCAGGTTTTTATTTACTTATTTGTAGGCTGGGACAGTGACATGTCTGCCATCTTGCTGCTGCTACATTTGCTACCACCATCTGCACAAGGTAGAAAGAGGCCGGGAAAGATGTCTGCATATCAAGCTGTAGATCAGCTCATCAGATTTCAAAAGGTATGCTTAACAGTTGTTTAAAATATATATTCCATCATCTCAATCTTGTGCACAGTTTGAGGTGATCTTATCTATTGTCAGAGGTTAGTCACCAAAACAATTCTGTTGAATGTGTTTTTTTGTAGGTTGGAACCAGTGTGCAGCAGCATCTTGACAACATCACCCAAAGCAGTCAGCCCTACCTTCTCGCCCAGGGATCCACACAGAGCAGCATTCACTCCTACTTCATTGTGGTTGACAAGCATGCTCTTCCATGCAAGGCAACAGGTTCAGTAGGAGCTTTTGACGAAGTCTTTAAAGCCCATTACGTATTTGGTACGTCATACAGTTCTTCCTTGAGCAGCTTTTTCACTTTTGTGCAACCATCTATAACATCGACATGGGGGAAACAAAGGAGACTCCTAGAGTTGCTGAGTTGCGAGCAAGAATGGTGCGTTAGTTGAGATAAAACTATGAAGTGTTTTCTTTGCAAAAGTGACCATGGAAGTCCAAACAACCTTGTTAAGCACCTTAAGATAATTCATGGGCTATGTACAGGCAGGACTCTTTTTCTGAAATGTGGTCAAGAAGGATGCTCACGTTCTTTTGGTAGCTTTTCTGGTTTTAGAAAACATCTTAACAAGTGCCACGGAGAAAGTTTAGTAGATTCTATAGAAGATGATCTTTCAGACCCTCAAAGTACCGTCAACACCAGTAATATTTCTCATGTTGAAGTGTCGACTGAATGTTTAGAGGCTGAGTCAGAGTTATCTTCGCCATACATTGTAAATAGTTGTGCAGCTGTTATTTCTGATCTAAAGGCAGCAGGTGTTGGTCAAAGTACAGTAAATACTGTAGTGATTTCCATGGAAGAGATTGTTCAAGATATTCATCAGCATGCTAAAGAAACAGTGATAAAGCATGTATTTAGTAATGAAAGAGAAACAGAAATGTGCAAGAAAGTTGAGGCGTGTTTTGAGGGGTTAGAGAATCCTTTCACAGTTCTAAATTCGGAATACAAGCGATCAAAATGTATGACTGCCAAGTGGGAAATAGTAGAACCAGTTGAATGTGTGATTGGTTCAAGATTTGACACAAGACGAAATAAAAAGACTGGAACATATGATCAGGTAGTAGTTCAAGATAAATTCATGTATATTCCAATTTTATCTACACTGCAGTCAATATTTAAAAGTCAGTATTTTGCAGAAATGTTGCAAAGCTCAGCTACCAGCAACTCTAGACTGAGAGATATTTGTGATGGATCTTTTTTTAAAGTCACCCCCTGTTCTCAACTGAGAAGCAGACAATACAGGTCCAGATGTTCTATGATGATTTTGAGGTCGCCAACCCATTGGGTTCCAAGCGAGGTATTCATAAATTGGGTGGAGTATATTTTACTTTAAGAAACTTCTCTCCAAAATGGAATTCTTTTTTGGCTAACATACACCTGTGCGCCTTATTTCATACTCAAGATGTTAAACGATATGGTTTTAGTGAAATTTTTGCTCCCATTGTTCGAGACATTAAAGTGTTAGAGAGCGATGGTATTGAGATTCCATTATACAGTGGTTATGTACGTGGCACTGTAGTACAGGTAACAGGTGATAATTTGGGTTTGCATAGTTTGTTTGGTCTGGTGGAGTCTTTCAGTGCAAGGTACTGTTGCAGGTTCTGTTTAGCAGAAAAGGAGGACTTTCAAACAGAATTCTCTGAAGATTCTTCCAAAATAGTTTTACGCACCAAAGATATGCATACTGCTCACTGTCAAGAAATGGCTTGTAATCCATCCCTTCCGTATGTTTTTGGTGTGAAAAGGTCATGCATATTAAATTCATTGAGGTATTTTCACACAACTGAGAACTTCTCAGTTGATGTGATGCATGATGTGTTAGAAGGGGTTGGCCAGTACGAATTGAAGTTATTATTTCTGTATTTGAATGAAAAACATGTTACATCAGGAGAAATACATTCAAGAATACAAAGTTTTGATTATGGTTTCACAGAGAGAAATAACAGGCCTGTGACTGTTAATTTAAGTGAAGGATCTAATGATCTGGGACTGAATGCAATTCACTCCTGGTGCTTACTTAGGAATGTTCCTCTTATCTTTGGAGATTTGGTAACTTCTACTGACCAACACTGGGGCCTGCTTCTTTTATTATTGCAAATAATTAACATTATATTCTCGCCCATGTTATCTCAAGGTCTATGTGTATATTTAAAACATTTGATTGTTGATCACCATACACTGTTTAAGAAGTTGTATCCTCAGAAAAACTTTTACCAAAGCACCATTTTCTTATCCACTATCCCCGCTGCATCCAGAAAATAGGGCCTGTACTTCATAGTTGGTGTATGAGGTATGAAGGCAAACATAATTTTTTCAAAAAACAGCTTAAATCGTTTAAAAATATTACCAAAACGCTGGCAAAAAAGCATCAGAATCATATGGCATATAGTTGGCGAAGATCAACAACTTTTAGTCGGTTAGATATTGGTCCAGGAAAAATGGTGGCTTTAAATATGGTAAAAGGAGGTTCTGAAATTGCTTTGGCAATGCAAGTGCCCAGTAGCATTCAGGTTATGAAGGTTAATTGGGCTAAACATAATGGGTATGTTTATCGCCCACACTTGGTTATCTGTGGCGAAGTTGACTCTGAAGTGCCCTTGTTTTATCAGATTGAGTCAGTTCTGATAATGTGTGAAAAACTGTTACTACTCACAGTGCCTTTAGTTACAGTAACTTTTCAAGAACATTTCCATGCATATGAGGTGATATGATCAAAGCATGATTTAGTTTTTTTTCATGTCGACAACCTGCACTACCCTAGACCTTTTGACATACAAAGGTCATATGGAGGAAATGACACAGCTCTCCTTGTTGTGCCATATTGCTTTCTCTGGTGAACATTTTTATGATGTTATACTTCTGTCATAGACAAGGCAATGGGTGTACAATGTAAATTCACGGACATTGAAATTATACTTTTTTTTTTCAATAAATGTGGGTGCTCTCATCTTGTATTATTGTGCTTTGTTTTATTTGATAGTATTGATATTTCTATAATTCAGTAACACTACATCATATGATTTAAAAAAAAAAAAAAAAACACTGTAGAGAAATGAAAAGTAAATATCATTACACTTTAAAGTGTCATTTTTTGAAGTAAAATTGTAGTTGACTTAACTCTATACAGTGTAATCATATTACTCTCAACAGTGTGATTAAACTACAGTGTTAAATATTTTGACACATTTCATTGTTATTTTTTACACAATATGGAGTAGAATTAACTCTAAAAGTTTTACACTGACCAAAGAGTACATTTTACACTGATTTTGAGTGGGACCAAATGTTATCTGAAACAGAGTTAAATTCAACTCGATAGGAGTTAAATTAACACTTCTGTTTTTACTGTGTAGTTTTGAGGTTGAATAGCTACTTGGGTTGGATGGTTCCACTGAAATTACCAACAGGCCTTTAATTTGAGACCATTTGGGTAAAGATTAGAGCTTTCTTTCCATTTTAAATCACACCAGGCAATATGTAATATAAATCTGATTTGGTTGAAATGCTGGGAAGAACTACTCCACAGTAGATCCACGTTGCCTTTCAACTTTTTTCAAATAGGTTAAATCCTTCCAAAATGTCAAATGTGTGATTAGGCAACCCTATATATATTCTAATGCTGTTACTTTCATTTGAAAAATGTTTAAATGCTGTGTGGATCTTCTGTGGAGTTGTTTTTCCCAGCATTTCAACCTCCCTCCTCCCTGACCCAACAGCATAATGCATGGAGAATGGCATGTTATATATGAACATTCATTTTGAAGACAATTGCCCACCCAAGGTGTTGTCGCCTAGGCCATTGCATCCTTTTCATTGCCCAACGAGACATTCCGAGGAAGGAAGAACTGTTGTTTGACTATGGGGTGTCAAGAAAATATTTTGGTGGAGAAGGATAAGATTTTGGAATGGCTTGACAGCTAGGCCAGTCAGCACGGAATCACCAATAGCTGATGGGACTCAAAAATATCCTTAAACCCCTTTTTAAAATGTACATCTGTAATTTTGGTAATATATTTAGCCATGCATGTTCAACTTAAATTTCAGTTTTGGGTATCTGCACTTTAAAATAAACAACACATTTAAAAGAAAACCTGCATGTTGTTTTTATTTTCATCCTTGTCTATTCAACACACTTTTGGCAGATGCCATCTTGCTAAAAAATGTCTCAGGTGTTGTCAGGCCATTGTAATCTGGGGGAGGTTGGGGTGGACAAGCCACAGAGTTATTCTAGCTTCGTGTGGCGGTTCATTCAGTTTAACCCATCCGAGTTGTTGCCCTTTTTGACAACATTGGTTTAAAGGTTATGCTCTAACTCTGCTCCTGTTTATTCAATTAGCAAAATTCCTTTTGCCACATGTTCAGGGTCACCTGTAGCTCTACAGATATCAATATGAATACAGTACATGGTCCCCTTCATATCTTAAACGGGAAGTTTTAACAATAAATATTATGTCAAATTCCATTGTAACTAATTGCCATTGGAAAGCAGTCAAGTCAGCCATCCCATTGATAAATTCATCAAAAACAGTCAAAGGACAGAACATTTGAAATGTATTTGTACAGTAGAGTATCCCAGTAGTGGACTTTATTAGTTAAAGCCATAGTGTACATTTTTGTAACAGGTATGGAATTGACTGAATGATGAATTGATGTAATGGTAAAAGACTGAATTTGACTGTGAGCTGACAGCAAGGTGAGAGTTGGAGGAGTATTTTAGTGGGAGAAGAGCTTTTTGGAAATAGAATGTGTTTGACTAGAGGCTGACAGCATGGGAGGGGTGGAGGGAGTGGTCTCAGATGTGTTTATAAGCAGCAACTAAGCAGCCTGGAGCATTGTACTTCCTGGATAGCTGAAGTGATTGTGTAAAGGTTTTTATTTACTGTTATTTCACTTTTCAATAATATAGATGGCTCCAGTGCGTTCTCTATTTCGGTAATGTCCACTTTGCTTTAAGGTTGTGGTTGGCTTCAGTCAGCACCTTAGGCAAGTACACAACGTTCGGAACACTGAGGAGAGGATTCTCCTTTGTAATTGGCAGTGGGGCCGTGTCAATATCAGGCAGGAGCGGTGTCCAGTGACAGGATGCTCCTCCCATGTCAGCAGGCTGGACCGGCATATGGACTCCCATACAGAGCTCAACAGAGCACAGAGGAGACAGGCTTTAGAGGAGGTGAAGAGACGTCTGACAATGGAGAGGCTGGCGGCATTGAGGGCGTCGATCCCTGCCATCCCAGTGGCCACCGATTTTGATATTGTGGAGACTGTGAGGCAAGAAGAAGAGGAGGATAACTTTTTAGATACTTTTGCAGAGGAAGAGGAGGAAGAGGGCTGCACATATGATTACTGCCACTGCCAAGCACCACTTTTGAGGCTGCAGAAAGCTGTGAAAGAGAGGGATGAGGCCCTGACCAAGAAAAGTGAGACCATCCAATCCATTAGAGAGGACAACCTGAAGCTGATCTCTAAGCTGCATAGAGTGAGGAAGAGGTACCAGCTACTGAAAAGGCAGATGGGGATTCTCAGGGTGAGTCCGGCAAAGGAGAGGTCGGCAAAGAGGTCCCTCAGCTTTCAGGCCGAGGCAGACACAGCCCAAGAGGAGCTGCAGCTGGACCAAGTGACAGGTTCAGGGGACCAGACAGAGGAGGCTACAGCGTCCGGATCTGGCAGCAAACTTATCTTCCCGGGCTCTGCCATTAGTAAGTACTGTTTCTTTAAATAGTGGCAAGTGTTTGTGTTGGAAAGTTTTTTTTTTTTTTTAAACAGCCTGACTGATTCATGTTGCCTCATGTGATTGTAATTATTGTCTAAAATGTTATGTTTCTTTGACAGGTGTGTTTCTTGAGGGATTCAGGAAGACCTGTGAGGGCCCCAATCCAAATTATAAGCTAAGGGAAAATTGTGCCGGAAAGATCAAAAGGGTAACGCAATTTTTGAACTACATGGCGAAGGATGAGACCTACCAATCCAATCTCATTTTCCTGACTAACCATGACAAAATAAGGGGGTAAGCAGAGTTCTTTCTTTTTAGTCTCATCAGCGTTCATTAACAATGCAGTAATTGATTGTATGATTTGTGTGTGTGTGTGTGTGTGTGTGTGTGTGTGTGTGTGTGTGTGTGTGTGTGTGTGTGTGTGTGTGTGTGTGTGTGTGTGTGTGTGTGTGTGTGTGTGTGTGTGTGTGTGTGTAAAGGTGAAAGACAGCAAGGAAGCCAAGGTGGTTTACAGAAAGACCCTGCTGGAGTGCCAGTCTCTTGCCAAGGCCAAGATCCCAGAAGTGCTGAGTACGTCTTTCTAAATCTGTGATGTCACTGTTATTACACACTTATAAACGTCAGACATGTATAGAGTGCAGTGTAAAGATGCATGTTATTATTTTCATGTCCCCACAGAAACCTTGGAAGAAACAAGGACACAGAAAAATCAGTACCAGTTTAATGGAGACCTGTGGGCCTACTTTCCCTCCATATATGGCCATAGACCGGGCCTGGATAAGAACATGTTGGTGGAGGAGGTGGAGGAGGCTAAATGTGACCATTCTGGGATGTATCTGATCAGTGTAAGTCTAATAACGTACACCTGAATGTGTTTATTTGTTTGGTTGGTTGGTTGGTTGTTTTTGGAAATAATTGCAGTCGCCTTTGCATCATTGAAAGACAGCAAGGAAGCCAAGGTGGTTTCCAGAAAGACCCTGCTGGAGTGCCAGCAGGGTCTTTCTGGAAGAGCATCTGGTCAGAGGGGTGGTGGCACAGGAATCCTCATCTCTCCCAAGTGGACATTCTCAATTTTTCCCCTAACCCATCTGTCTATCTCCTCATTTGAATTCCATGCTGTCACAGTCACTAGCCCATTTAAGCTTAATATCCTTGTCATCTATCGCCCTCCAGGTTCCCTTGGAGAGTTCATCAATGAGCTTGACGCCTTGATAAGTTCCTTTCCTGAGGATGGCTCACCCCTCACAGTTTTGGGGGATTTCAACCTCCCTATGTCCACATTTGACTCATTTCTCTCTGCCTCCTTCTTTCCACTTCTCTCCTCTTTTGACCTCACCCTCTCACCGTCCCCCCTACTCACAAGGCAGGCAATACGCTTGACCTCATCTTTACTAGATGCTGCTCTTCTACTAATCTCACTGCAACTCCCCTCCATGTCTCCGACCACTACTTTGTTTCCTTTTCTCTCTCGCTCTCCTCCCACACTACTCACTCTGCCCCTACACAGATGGTAATGCGCCGCCGCAAACTTCGCTCTCTCTCTCCCACTACTCTCTCCTCTTCCATCCTATCATCTCTTCCCTCTGCTCAATCCTTCTCCCTCCAATCTCCTGATTCTGCCTCCTCAACCCTCCTCTCCTCCCTTTCTGCATCCTTTGACTCTCTGTGTCCCCTATCCTCCCGGCCGGCTCGGTCCTCCCCTCCAGCTCCGTGGCTTGATGACTCATTGCGAGCTCACAGAACAGAGCTCCGGGCAGTGGAGCGGAAATGGAAGAAAACTAAACTCCCTGCCGACCTGGCATCTTTTCACTCCCTCCTCTCTACATTTTCTTCATCTGTTTCTGCTGCTAAGGCCACTTTCTACCACTCTAAATTCCAAGCATCCGCCTCTAACCCTAGGAAGCTCTTTGCCACATTTTCCTCCCTCCTGAATCCTCCCCCCCCCCCCCCTCCTCTCTCTCTGTGGATGACTTCGTCAACCACTTTGAAAAGAAGGTTGACGACATTCGATCCTCGTTTGTTAAGTCTAATGACACTGCTGGTCCTACTCACACTGCCCTACCCTATGCTTTGACTTCTTTCTCCCCTCTCTCTCCAGATAAAATCCTGCGACTTGTGACTGCAGGCCGCCCAACAACCTGCCCGCTTGACCCCATCCCCTCCTCTCTTCTCCAGACCATCTCCGGTGACCTTCTCCCCTACCTCACCTCGCTGATCAACTCATCCTTGACCGCTGGCCATGTCCCTTCCGTCTTCAAGAGAGCGAGAGTTGCTCCCCTTCTCAAGAAACCAACACTCGATCCCACTGATGTCAACAACTACAGACCAGTATCCCTTCTTTCTTTTCTTTCCAAAACTATTGAGCGTGCCGTCTTTAGCCAACTCTCTTGCTATCTCTCTCAGAATGACCTTCTTGATCCAAACCAGTCAGGTTTCAGGACTGGTCATTCAACTGAGACTGCTCTTCTCTGTGTCACGGAGGCTCTCCGCACTGCTAAAGCTAACTCTCTCTCCTCTGCTCTTGTCCTTCTAGACCTGTCTGCTGCCTTTGATACTGTGAACCATCAGATCCTCCTCTCCACCCTCTCCGAGCTGGGCATCTCCGGCGCGGCTCACTCCTGGATTGCGTCCTACCTGACCGGTCGCTCCTACCAAGTGGCGTGGCGAGAAGCTGTCTCCGCACCACGTGCTCTCACCACTGGTGTCCCCCAGGGCTCAGTTCTAGGCCCTCTCCTTTTCTCCCTATACACCAAGTCACTTGGCTCTGTCATATCCTCACATGGCCTTTCCTATCATTGCTACGCTGACGATACACAACTAATCTTCTCCTTTCCCCCTTCTGATAACCAGGTGGCGAATCGCATCTCTGCATGTCTGGCAGACATATCAGTATGGATGACGGATCACCACCTCAAGCTGAACCCTGGCAAGACGGAGCTGCTCTTCCTCCCGGGGAAGGACTGCCCGTTCCATGATCTCGCCATCACGGTTGACAACTCCGCTGTGTCCTCCTCCCAGAGTGCGAAGAGCCTAGGCGTGACCCTGGACAACACCCTGTCGTTCTCCGCCAACATCAAGGCGGTGACCCGCTCCTGCAGGTTCATGCTCTACAACATTCGGAGAGTACGACCCTGCCTTACACAGGAAGCGGCACAGGTCCTAATCCAGGCACTTGTCATCTCCCGTCTGGACTACTGCAACTCGCTGTTGGCTGGCCTCCCTGCCTGTGCCATTAAACCCCTACAACTCATCCAGAATGCCGCAGCCCGTCTGGTGTTCAACCTTCCCAAGTTCTCTCACATCACCCCCTCCTCCGCACACTCCACTGGCTTCCAGTTGAAGCTCGCATCCGCTACAAGACCATGGTGCTTGCCTATGGAGCAGTGAGGGGAACGGCACCTCTGTACCTTCGGGCTCTGATCAGTCCCTACACCCAAACGAGGGCATTGCGTTCATCCACCTCTGGCCTGCTGGCTCCCTTCCTCTGCGGAAGCATAGTTCCCGCTCAGCCCAGTCAAAACTGTTCACTGCTCTGGCACCCCAATGGTGGAACAAGCTCCCTCACGACGCCAGGACAGCAGAGTCACTCACCACCTTCCGGAGACATTTGAAACCCCACCTCTTTAAGGAATACCTGGGATAGGATAAAGTAATCCTTCTACCCCCCCCAAAAAAAAATTGTAAAGTGGTTATCCCACTGGCTATAGGGTGAACGCACCAATTGGTGAGTCGCTCTGGATAAGAGCGTCTGCTAAATGACGTAAATGTGCCCTTGAGCAAGGCACTTAACCCTAATTGCTCCTGTAAGTCGCTCTGGATAAGAGCGTCTGCTAAATGACTAAAATGTAAATGTAAAAAATGTGTGTGTTTTTTCTGTTCAATTTCTAATAGGTGGAGGAACACAAAACAAATAGAGACCATGGCATGGTCCAGATGTCGCTGACAAAGGATGAGTACACTTGGTTTTCAGACTTCCTCAAATTCAAGCACTGCCTCCCAGGGGGGAAAGAAGTCCCAGCACTTCTTTTTCAATTCTACAAGCACTCAGCTCAAGAACCTGCCTGCCTACCTGAGGGAGGTGTGGAAGGAGATGGGTCTGCCTGAAACTCCTACCTTCACTGACCTGCGGACCTCCATTGTCACTCATGTAAGTCAGATTAGATATGAATAGAAGTATTGTAAGATCCTATTCCACTGATGTCTGAAATAATATCAATTATTTTTATTTATTTGTGTCTGTGTGTGTGTGTGTGTGTGTGTGTGTGTGTGTGTGTGTGTGTGTGTCTTTTTTGCTTGTGTCTTACAGGTCAAAAACATGCTGCCGAAGGCTGACAGGGAAAGGGTGGACAACTTCATGTGCCACGACATCCAGACGGCAGATACATTTTATGCCATCAATTTAAATCCGTCCCAAGCCAGTGAAACCAGGGCACTCTTCGAGGCAGCATTAAAGGGAGAAGATACCTCTGTCACCACCGAGAACCAGGCCTCCACCTCTTCAAAAAGAAAGCGGAAGGCAAGAGAGGAGGACTCCCTCTCCGAGGGGAGCACCACCCCCGAAGAGACCAAGGTGATGTACCAGGAGTCTGGCCCGTCCTCCAGGGACTCGGAGGAGGAAGAGGTCGAGGATGAGGAACGGACGGCCAGACAACCTGTGGTAAGATCAGCTATTCCGACACCACACATTAGATTACCAAATGTGCTTGTACACCATGTAACAGTCAAACGTGCATTTTTTAATATATATATGTTCTCTTTTGTGTTTGCTGTGCCTGAAGACACCCTCCAAGTTGACCATGCCTGAGCTGGAGCAGTACCATACCCCGAGCAAGAAGCAGCTCATCCTCAGGCGCCGCATGGTGGTCGCCGTCAGCCCCCTGCTAGTCTCACCCATCAAATTGAAGAGCAAGTCGCCCCTCACCTCCCCCATTGTCACGATGCAAGGTATGCAGCAGCTGAATTCAAATGAAGACCGACTCAAAAAAGCCATTGCCTCAAGGAGGAGGAAGCTGGATGAGAAGGTGCACAAGGAAAGAGGGGAGACTCTTAAAGACTCACTCACATTTACACTGTTCTGATTTTGTGTTGTGTGGTTTTCTATTTTAGTGTGCCTGTTCAGATCATAAAATGTGTGTAATTTATTCAAACTGTCTAATCTATTTTCCATGTTGGTGTGATTCTTTATAATGTTCCAAGGTTTGCTCTGTTTAATAAAAATGTTTTTGAGTAATTTATTGTGTTGTGCTTTTTTAAAGGTTTGGATTTGGTCTGTGTCACTTATATTGCAAGTGTTGAACCTGCACTGTCTTGTCTTTATTTTTTTTAACCAACATTCACAGACAATAATCTTAATCCATTGTGTCTGTGAATGTTAGTAAAAACAATAATCTTAATTAATTTCTCTCTGTTATTTATCAGAGAGAAATTACTTAGGAAATAGTCCATTTCAAAACCTTCTCAGAGTGTGAACACAATGCAGCTGCCAACTAGGTTTATTGTTGGTTTGACTTAGAGTTTTCAGAGGTTTATGTCCTGAAATAATGGTGTTTTTTCAACTTGGTAGCTTCATTTAGCACCTATATCCACTCTATTATTTTGTGTTCCTTAACTTAGTTTGGTTCATTTAAAAATAAGAATGCAATAACATTTTAGTAGACGCTCTTATCCAGAGCGACTTACAGGAGCAATTAGGGTTAAGTGCCTTGCTCAAGGGCACATCGACAGATTTTTCACCTAGTCGGCTCAGGGATTAGAACCAGTGACCTTTTGGTTACTGGCATAACACTCTTAACCACTAAGCTACCTGCCGCCCCTAACACTACTTTACCCTATTCCAAACCCCTTGTGGTATTGACAAATAACAATTCAATTGAACAAGTATCTTTTATAACAATAACATCTTTAATAAAACTTCAAAAATAATTTTCAATACCCAAACCCTTATGGTATTGACAAATAACTATTTAATTGAACAAGTATCTTTTATAACAATAACATCTTTAATAAAACTTCAAAAACAATGTTCAATATAGGAAGAATTGATGACACTTGCGTTGACAATCTAGACAGATTTACACAAAGGAATAATTATTTGATCAACATTCTCATGCAAAAAAGATAAAAACTCTTCTTCTGCGACAGACAGTTCTGCTTGTGTTGTCTGGGTATACCCATCCTGTACATCCCAACCAGCTACACTCCAGTCTGGCCCAATGGGAGATTCCAGCAGTCCTACAATGTCCCATTCGGTCACCATTGGAGGCTGAGGGTTTTTTAATCGAAGAGCCCTTAATTTAGATAGGGCTAGTTCTCTTCTCAGGATGTCAAGCTGCGCTGTGGCTTCTGAATGCTGGAAAAAAACCGAAAAAACAAGAAATGTATGAGGGTTTGATTCTGGTTAAGCAGTTGAACAAACACAAATAGGACTTAAAAATGTATCAAAGCTAAGACTTACATTTAGCCTGTGTACTGTCATCATGTGACGCAACAGCCGTGCATATTTTATTTTGCAAATGGGACAGTGTGTGTTCTGTACTCCTATTTTGCCTCTCACTAAGGCCTAAAGGAAGGCACTTTCCATCGTGTTCATCACTTTGTGGACAATCCTTAAGTGAGAACGAAGGACAGCATAACTTTGCTGACAAATGGGGCAACACAACATTGTTGAGCTCATCTGTGAGGGGAAAATATAAAAAGTCACACCATGCATTGTTTTAAAAACATTTCCCCAACATGACAGCTAGAGCAGACCCCCACCCCTACATACACCTTGCTCTGACTCTCCCCAAAGCTGCACACAGTCTCCCAAGAGTCACACAATAATCTGACAGGCCACTCTGCACAAGCTGAATTTTGAAAAGAGAATTATAAAAACATTTTAAAGGTGTACCTACAAGATGTTTGTCAAAGTTCCTCACTATGAGGAATCTTCAGAGTGTATTTTTCTCTCAGATTGTTAAACTCTGAGTGAATGACATACTCATTTACATGTGAGAAAGCTACTTCGAATACACACAGACACTAGGTGACAAAAGGGGCATGATACAAGTTCAAAAGCCAATCACAGGAGGGGTCAAGAAAAGAGAGAGAAGTGAAGAGCTACATATTTCCACAAAACACACTACTAAATAAACACACCACTTAATGAACACAACTTACATTTACATTTACGTCATTTAGCAGACGCTCTTATCCAGAGCGACTTACAAATTGGTGCATTCACCTTATAGCTAGTGGGTTAACCACTTTACAATATGTTATTTTTGTTTTATTTTTTTGTGGGCTGGGGTAAGGGGGGGTAGAATGATTACTTTATCCTATCCCAGGTATTCCTTAAAGAGGTGGGGTTTCAAGTGTCTCCGGAAGGTGGTGAGTGACTCCGCTGTCCTGGCGTCGTGAGGGAGCTTGTTCCACCATTGGGGTGCCAGAGCAGCGAACAGTTTTGACTGGGCTGAGCGGGAACTGTGCTTCCGCAGAGGTAGGGGAGCCAGCAGGCCAGAGGTGGATGAACGCAATGCCCTCGTTTGGGTGTAGGGACTGATCAGAGCCTGAAGGTACGGAGGTGCCGTTCCCCTCACAGCTCCGTAGGCAAGCACCATGGTCTTGTAGCAGATGCAAGTTTCAACTGGAAGCCAGTGGAGTGTGCGGAGGAGCGGGGTGACGTGAGAGAACTTGGGAAGGTTGAACACCAGACGGGCTGCAGCGTTCTGGATGAGTTGTAGGGGTTTAATGGCACAGGCAGGGAGCCCAGCCAACAACGAGTTGCAGTAATCTAGACGGGAGATGACAAGTGCCTGGATTAGGACCTGTGCCGCTTCCTGTGTAAGGCAGGGTCGTACTCTCCGAATGTTGTAGAGCATGAACCTACAGGATCGGTTCACCGATCATAGGATGCCACCTTTCTAACAAGTCAGTTCGTCAAATTTCTACCCTGCTAGAGCTGCCCCGGTCAACTGTCAGTGCTGTTATTGTGAAGTGGAAACTTCTAGGAGCAGCAACGGCTCAGACGTGAAGTGGTAGGCCACACAAGCTCACAGAACGGGACCGCCGAGTGCTGAAGCGCGTAAAACTTGTCTGTTCTCGGTTGCAACACTCACTACCGAGTTCCAAACTGCCTCTGGAAGCAACATCAGCTCAATAACTGTTAATTGGGAGATTCATGAAATGGGTTTCCATTGCCAAGCAGCCGCACACAAGCCTAAGATCACCATGTGCAATGCCAAGCGTCGGCTGGAGTGGTGTAAAGCTCGCCACCGTTGGACTCTGGAGCAGTGGAAACGCGTTCTCTGGAGTGATGAATCACGCTTCACCATCTGGCAGTCCTACGGACAAATCTTGTTTGGCGAATGCCAGGAGAATGCTACCTGCCCGAATGCATAGTGCCAACTGTAAAGTTTGGTGGAGGAGGAATAATGGTCTGGGGCTGTTTTTCATGGTTCGTGCTAGGCCCCTTAGTTCCAGTGAAGGGAAATCTTAACTCTACAGCATACAATGACATTCTAGATGATTCTGTGCCTCCAACTTTGTGGAAACAGTTTGGGGAAGACCCTTACGGCCAACATCAGTGGGGGACCAACTTCATATTAATGCCCATGATTTTGGAACGAGATGTTGGACAGAGCAGATGTCATGTAGTGTATCTACCTCCATCACTCCAGTATCCTTATAGTATATATATATATATATATATAGTATATATATATAGTATATACTTTAGTATGACATTGGAAATATAGTACTGGAACTGACCCTGTATAAAGCTTGCTTAATTCTCCTGTTTTTGTTCTACCTTATGTTATTTTTAGTACTACTTTGATATTGATTACTGCATTGTTGTGTTTAGAGTTTGCAAGAAAGGCATTTCACTGTACTTGTGCACGTGACATAAAAAAACTTGAAACTTGATTGTAGGAAGGGGTTGATTTTCTTAAATGGATAATTACAACAAACTAACAGGTTGGAAAGTGAAAATCTTAAATAAAAAATAAATAAATGCAATAATCATGGCAAAAACGTTATTGTTAAGAGAGAATTTAACTAGGACTATAACATAATAAAGATTTGAAATATTGAAATATTTTATGGCTTATGTTTCTCATGGAAGTTGTTGAACAACACCCGGGGACAAAGTAAATATTCTTACAGCCACTGAAAAGAAGTGTTCAAAATGTATTTAACTCCCCTTCCAGATCCATATTTGAATATAAGGACACCTGCCTTTATATTTAAAGCCTTTTGGAATCCACATTTTTACACTAAAGAAGAAGTTATATTTAGCTAACTAACCAACAACTTTAACCATGTATTTGAGAGACAACAAGTCCTCATTTTGCAAATGTATTTGTTTTCAATAAACATTGGAGAAGAAAAATAGTTTACATGTTGTCGACAATCTAAGCCAACCCCATCTGTTTTGACTCATAGTTGCGCACACGTCGGTTTTGTTGCTAAGTAACCAACCCATCTATAGCAGGGGTGTCAGACTGACTAATGGTTTTAGTTATTTACTTTCAATTCATTTCAATTAAAACCTAGACAACCAGGTGAGGGCAGTTTCTAACTAATCAATTAAAACCT